>NC_034016.1:15616729-15847919 GCF_000346465.2 Prunus persica
GAAGATAATTTGACAAGAAGAGTGCAGATACACAAATATGCCATAAGCAAACATCATTGAAAGGAACTCTGTGGGCACGCATAATTTTCGTTAACTGTGACAATAAAATTTGAAACTAGACAGGTCTTTGCAACAAATTTTGTTGGTGCCTGCTCTGACCCAAATGTCTATTGTGAGTATGATATCGGTGGGTGCATGAGAGAGAGGTGCACCCACAAACATACAAACAAACAGGAAAACTAGCAAAAGCAATTGCTACTGGTGTCAGCATTGCAAAATACACAAAAATGGTGACAGAAATAGAGAGCAAACTATAATATCACAAAATGAGAATAGATGCAGCGACCTGTTGGAAGGAAAATATCAGTTTGATGATATTTGACACCCAACTAATGACAACTGCATCCCTACGGCATGTTGCATACAGAATATGATACAAATTGGAAAACAACATGGGAGACAAGTCTGAAATCTTGCAACTTAATTGAAACAGTGAAGCAGGTGACTGCACCCTGATTTTTTTGTAACATGTGCAAGTGGGGAGGATATTCTAGTGAACAAGACAGAACAAGGATACCAAAAGAACAAATAAATACAAGCAAAAGTTGAGATACGTGCATACTTTGGAAAAAAAAAACTATATACTGTAATTGCATTCAATGACTTGGATTTGCATACAGGCTATTAGTAATTGCATACAGAAATATGCAATTGCATGAACATTACAGCCATCAATGTCAGATACCCACTTCACCTCACGCCACTTTCAGAATCACAAACCCACCACAATCAAATCATACACAATCAGAGGCCTCATGGGTATTCATATATACAATCAGATCAAGAGGCACTATAACAACCCAGCAGAAATGCACAGTGGGAAAAGAAATACAAAATTTGAATAATTAATTTCTGGAATTGTTCAATGAAAAAACTGAAACAACAATTCAAAATCACTAGAAGAATAAATTAAATAGAACCATCAATTACCCATAACGAAAATCAACACACGAACTTACCGAGATGGAGGAAGCAGCTGGAGAAGACGAAGTGGGTTTCTGGGTTTTGGTTGAAATATGCTCCTCAGATGGAGAAGACAAAGTGGGGGGAGCTTCTTCAGGCTGTACGAAGCTGTGCAGCTGTGACTTCACCGAAATAGAGCTGTGGCTGTGCAAAGCTATGGAGGAGGAGATAGACGAAATCGATCTGTGTGCAGCCTAGGTTTTGAACGCGCGGGAGCTTTTTTTTCCTTATTTTCACTGGTTAACCAAAAGAACCAGTTTCACTTGTTTTTAAAAAAAGCCCACGTGACTAGCATGTGATGGGCTGTACAGGTACAGCCGGCGCACCACAGCCAAACTCCCCAAAAGTTTTATATCTATATAAAAAACATATGGGTTAATTGTTCATGGCCATATTAAATGGATTTCTTAAATTTAATAACACAATGACCCAAATAATAATCACTTTAAATATTTAACAATACAAGGACTCACATTTATAAATTGAACATTAATAAAATATTATTTTTATTTTGGAACAACAAATACCCAATTAATCGAACACTTTCTTCAAGACAATGTTTAGTACTTCTAGTTTGATAACTTTTTTGTTCTCAACAATTTCATGGTTTATTTATTTATATTTTATGTGTTCTTTTGTTATCTTAGTTTAATAGAATTATCATAATTAAATCAAAAATAAAATATATACACGTGCATAAATTTTTTTCTTTTTTGTTAAACTATGATTATATAAAATAAAAAAAAGGAAAAGGGGCGTCATTTTAATTTATGCCCTTGGGCCACTCAAAAGTTAGGATCAGCCTTGGTAATGAGTCCGTCTTCTTGCACTCAAGTTTGAATCTCCTTTTTATAAATTAGATTAATTTAGAGTAATTTATATTATCTTTTTTATTTTTTTAAAAAAATATATATTTCCTTTCATCACACTAAAGACTAAGTTTTCTCAATAAAGACATAATCGTCACATCCTACTCATATAGATGTGCTATAAAAGAATATATATATATGTGTTATAAAAAAACTCACATATACATATGTCAGAAATTTCAAGATTACGATGTCATTTTGCGAGACGTAAACTGGTCACCGTTGCCTGGTGTTGCCTCACCTCTCATAAAATGGAATCCAACTCTTATGTGTTTAAGTGAATTTTGACTATGTAATTAATTTAGTCCGAAAATATTTTGATTGTTGCGAAATTAAATTCATTAATTTTGATGGGAGGATAGGAGTTTCGATTTTGAAATCAAAATAGAAATTGGCTTTAATTATAAGACTCCTTTATGAGACCGAGGGCCATGCTTGTCTTCCTAGATATTAAGTTGTAGGAATCATAGTTCAAGGACAACAAATATCTATGGCTCACATAACAAAATAAAAAACAAACAAACACATATCTGAGATTGTATATGATGTGGACTAGACTTTTCTTTTGTTATTCTTTGTCTTATAATCTTGGATCCGTTTTGTCCTTCCAGGCCCTTAAAGTTCTTTAAAGGCAAGCATCTATTTGTCGTACACCTATCTCCGACAGCATCAGCTAGGCCTTTTGGTGAGAGTCAAGCCTCTGCCAGACAAGAATTTTGTAGAGGATTGGTTGGTGGATATTCCTATTATGGTGTCGATGAACAAGAGGCAACTGAGCAAGAGTTTGTTGAGCAAGTGTTTGGTGAGCAAAAGTTTCCTGAGGAAGAATTGCTGATCAAGAGGAGGCTGAGCAAGGGGAAGCTGAGCAATGACAAAAATGTCTTCAAAATTCAAAGCACATGCCCCTCACATGTCCATTTAGACGGCAATGTGGATGACTTCTCTTTTCTTTTACGTGTTGAATATTACTACTAAGTACTGACTTCTCTTTTCACCAAAAAACAAATGTACCGACATCTTTAGGTACAGTTTGAGTTGTCTCATATGAAAAGTTTCCATGGTTCCATCTCTTCAACATCTTTAGGTACAATTTGAGTTGTCTCATATGAAAAGTTTCCATGGTTCCATCTCTTCAACTTTAAGGTACATATTGCATGCAAACACAACTCAATAGTAAAATCAGTAAACAGCTTATATTATAAAATCATTGTATTTGTTTGGTGTCTTAATTAAATATTTCCAGAGCCCAAGAGGCCCAAGTTGGTGATGACTTCATCGGATTTGAATTCTTCGAAGATAGGTGGGATGAGGACGAGCCCAAGTGCCAAGACCTTGTCTTGTACTTGTCACAATTCGGCCCGTTATTTCTCAAGAGATTCATTTCTCATGTTTGGTAAAATTAAGTTCAAATAATGCTTTGTGAACAATAAAATCAAGTCCAAATATGCTATTACCCACGCCCCAAAATTTTCACTTATATTAGGAACACTTCTAACAAATGAATTAAATAAATTTATAAGCGAAAGCCTATGAGGTTGCTTTTGTAATTGGATAACCATCATTGAAAACCATCTTTACATTAGATGGTTTGGAGTTTTGATGTTCCCTACTTTATTGACCGCAATTTCTGTATTTATTATTGCTTTAAGGGGAATTCTTAGACTTACCAATGCTTAGTTTTCAATTTTCCTCTGACCATAAAATGAAATATGAATAACCTGTCCTCCTCTCAGAATATTTTGGCTTCTCAACGGCTCCTAAGGCCTCGTTTGGTGGGCCGGCTAGGATTAGATTGGATTGGGTTTCATATTATAGACTGAACTGGTTGAGACTGGACCAGACTTTCAATCATAGCCATTTTTTGATGCCATCTTTTTTGGGACTGGACTCGAAAATCTTATAGTTTAAAAAATTCTCTTTTTTAAGTGTCTTTTTTTTCCTTCAATTTTTTTTTCCCAGTTTCTTTCTTTATCAGATAAAATTCATTGTTTTCATGTCAGAAGAAAATCTATCTTTTTTTTATTATACAATATTTATATATATATAAAAAGATTATTACAAGAGAAAAAAGATTGTAGTTATCCAAAGAAAATGCTAATCTATATATATAAAGCAAAAGGCAGAGAATGGTGAAACATTCAAAATACCAGAAAATGCCCTTTGTTAATTCAAACATTAAGAATTGAAATTATTAATTAAATGAGGATAATATCGTAAATTCATATTTTTTAATATTAAAAAAATTAAAATTTAAAAACAAAATAAGATAATAGGTCCTACTTTTATGGAACATAACTATCCTGTTATTTTTTCTTAATTCTAAAAATAAAATAAAAAAGAAAAAGAAAACCAATTGGCACATGCGTGAGCATGTGTCAAGGGGCTAGTTTGAAATAAAAGAAAAAAAATCGATAGTATAACTTCCAGATCCAAGAAAATACAAACTCAAAACAATATTAAATAAAAAATAAATGAAAAGGGATGATGCAAATTCTTGAACGAAAACTAGATCTAAAAGATATTCAATGAAAAGTGCTTCAATACTGGAAGGGAAACAAAAAGATGAATGATTTTTTTACAAAGATATCAAACCCAAAACACTAAAAATAAAAGGGTAAACCTGGAAATTAGTATATTAAGTAAACTCAAAAATAGGACAGCGGGTAAATAGTAGGGTTTTTTTTTGAGTTTATTTATAGAAATTAAATGAATCAATTTAATTAGCCTGATCTAATGATTAAGAGACAAAATCTCACTTAAATGCCATATATAAAACCCTCACTATAGAATTCCTGCTAGTTTATAATGTTGGCCACATTGTATCTAGACCCACTCTGTTTGTGGGCCTAAGGCCGCTTTGTCCTTGGTAAATTTCAATTGGATTTGTTCTTATATTTATATTTTATCCACAACTTACTGGTTTAATGTGTTCAGTTGCCCCATTATGCTAGAACACTGGGTGTTTACCAGACGGGGAGTTTAGTTTCATGTGGGTGTTATTACCTAATCAATAAGTAAATATGCCAGAGAGTTACATTTGTGTTGAATCATTAGTACTTTCTTTGATTTGTATTTTACCTTTTAGATTAGTGTAAATTGGGTACAAGAATAAAGCACATTGCAAATTGGGTAATTTCTTTGATTTCACTCCTTACGCATCTTTTAGGTGAGCAAACATCAACAGGGTGTGGCTTATTCATTAGTTTGTTATACTAAATGTATACTTTGAGTCAACATTGTTAAATATGTATTGTTCAGGTTTTCATGACAGACATATCACAATACTTCAATTTTTCTAATGTTAAATGCCACTCAGGGAAACATTAGGGTTTGGGTGAGATGCAATAAGACCTTAAAAAGAGGCTTATATCTATTATGTTTCCTCTAGTCTTGTCTATCATCTCAGAACCTCATTAAACAAGGCTATAGATAGTTTTGATTTACAGACGGGCTCAGGACTTGAAAATGACATGGACTAACCTTACGTACAAACTTATTGAAAAATCGATGGTACAAATGAATTTCATTGATAACAAAAAAATACACGGGGGAGCCTTATCCCTCAAAAACCCCGTATCCAATACCGCTATTAAAATAACATATATTTAAAATAATATATATTCAAAATAGTCATTTTCCAAATTAGCATAATTTTTACTAGAATTCCCCAAAAGACAAGAGTCCAGTACAAAGGTGGAGGAAAAAGACCTCTGTGGAGTTGAGAAGAAGCTGCCTTGGAACTGGTGCAGCCGATCGATAAGAGTGTTGGGTTTCGTTTTAGTTGGTTAGCCAGCCTAGTGGGGATTAGTTAATAAGATCGGCCTAGGCTAAGGTATTATTTTAGTCTTTGAAAAAACAAGTCTCCTGGGCTATAGCCCAGGTTAGCTTGTTAGTAGTACCGGATAAGCTCTGTCCAGTTTTCTTTGGTTTTAGTCAAGCATAAAAACCCAAGCAGAAACTCTTATTTGTCACATATCCATGGAGTTATAATAATTGGAGGGCAGTACATGAATTCAAACATAGGCTTAGCCCTCTGTTATAGAATCTCACACAATCTATTCATTCTCACATTATCATTTCTTCTGAACACAAAGCTTGTCTATTGATCAAGACATGGGTATACCATATGTGGCTACTACGGCTTGGATTGGATAGAATGTCTCAACTTGACTGTCGACAGTCGTTGGAAGCCATGGTTCGTCCACGGACGGGTTGCAGGGTTTGTATCTATCTCATCTTATTTCTTACTCTGTATTTGTTTTAGTCAGAAAATCAGACTACAAGTATCTATCTCAACTTGACTGTCGACAGTCGTTGGAAGACTACTACAATTTTTCATATGGAAAAAATTATTTTTGAGGGGTATTTTTGGCATGAAAAATTTGATTCCCTTTCACCTTTTTCCAATCTCACCTCCACTCTCCAGAATCAAATATCTTCAATATCAGGAATCAGGAATAAGATCTGTTGTGGGCCCTATGTTATTGTTCATTCCGCCAATTTAAATAAACAAAGGAGTCATCCGGAATGGAAATGACTCTCCACCCAGTTCCATTCTAGTTATGTAAACATGCCCTTATAAGATAAACTTCCTTATCATTTATACTTACATGATTCACGTGATATGAGAAATAAAGAGAAAAAGATATACAATAATAAATGAGTAAATCCTCATAATTCGGTAGATATCAAACTTATCACAACCATGTATCATTTTCGCATTCATGTAACTTAGAATTTGAATCTCAAATAAATAGAACTACCATTAGACCACTTAATGTAAACATGTGCTTTGTAAAATTGAACTATCGATATGTTGGACAAACTTCATGCCTTAGTCATAAAACCCCACTAGGAATAGGACCACTTCTTCCCATGACTCAACTCTTGTGATATTTTATACGAATATCAGTTGTATGTGTGCCAAACATAGATAGTCAAACGTGCCAAGAGGCTAATATTAAAAACAAAAGAACTTTATGACTAGTTGAATTTCTTACCGTTCATGCCTTGGCCGAGACAAGTTTGGATTCTTCTTCAGTTGGCAACATCGACCTTATGACTAGGATGCTCTCATTAAGACTTGTAATATTCTTCGAATTTTTTTTCATTTTTAGAGAACGTCGATAAATATTCTTTTATTTTTAATTCTCAATGTAATATTGCATTTTCTCAAATAATCTTACATAAATCTAAAACCTAGAAGAAAACTCAAATCCATGGAAAAATAAAACCGCAACCCAATTCTTCCGCATACTACAAACATTTAAAAAATAATAATTAAAAATTTAGTTTTCCACCTTCAAACTAATTTTTTTCTTACATGCAGCCAATCGCCTTATTTTTTATAAATAAAACCCAATTCTTATGAGTAATAAAATTCGATGACTAGGATTCAACTCAACAAGTTACCTAATCAAACTTAAAATTTTAAGAGTGCTGCTATTTCCACCCATTGTCTTATTTCCCTACCCACCTTAATTATCTTCAAAATTTTAAAGACAAATTTACCTCTTCATAAAATGACTTCTAAGGACTTAGGGAAAATGCCTCAACTCTCTTTAAAATATGTATTCAAAATATTTTAAAAACTACAAGGCATGGAATAAAAAAAATTTAATCCTCTCCATATCTCAACTATTTGATTAGCAAAGATAATTTGTTTGAATTAATAATTAAAGGGTATTTTAGGAATAATGGCGGGTGCAAAGATAAGATTGTGTTTTTTCAAATTTACATGGTGAGTGAGCAAGATAAGGTAGGTGAAAATAGCAACACTCAATCTTATTTATTGTAATTTTAAGATCCCTAAAATACCCCCACTTAAAGTTTGAGTTGGCTTTGCAATTGTTGTTTGCCTCCATTTATTGGGTTGAATGTAAATTCAACAGATTTGCTGCACTTTGTCATTAATGTCCATTTCATTAAGTTTTTAAGATTCAAATGGTGTTTTAAATAGGCTTAAATTAAGGAAATTGTTAGGGTAAGTTTTTTTTTTTAATCAATCTTTTTTTATCGAATTTTCTTTTAATCAAATTTAGAATATAAAAAAGTCACATTTTGGGAATGGTATATTAAATTTAGGGAAATTTGGATAAATACCACCTGAATTTTTTTGGGCATGTGCGCTCATACCACCTGAACTTTGAATTTTTTATTTTTAACCACATAAACTTAGTGTTGCAATCCACCACCACTGTCTAACTCCATTAAAATTTTCGTTAAGTTTAATGACATTTCCGTCAACTCACTATAAAAAACAGAATTTTTAAAGGCTTTTTTATCACAAATGGTCCCTCATGTTTACAAAATTATCACGAATCGTTATTTAGGTTTTTTTTTGTGACACTAATAGTTCTTCATATTATCATCTATACCCATCAAAATAGTCCTTCTTGTTAATGTCCGTCAAAACTGACGTTCAAAAAATCACGTGCAGTCACATGACTGCATTTTGAATGATAATCTCGTCATTCCACTCAACCCTCAAAATCATTTTCCTCCATTTCCTCCTCGGTCTCTCCATTTTGGGACAAAGTTGATCTGCAAAAGGAATATCTGGGTTTAAAAAGTCAAATACGCATTATTCTTCTTACATAAGGATCGAGAAAATGGAGGGAAAGGGTTCTGAGAGTTGATTGGAATTACGAGACTATCATTCAAAAAAGCAGTCACGTGACTGCGCGTGATTTTTTTAACGTCGGTTTTTATAGAAACTAAGAGGAAGGACTATTTTGATGGATAGATGATAACATGAAGGACTATTAGTGTTACAAAAAAACCTAAAGAACGATTTATGATAATTTTGTAAACCTAAAGGACCATTTATGATAAAAATTAACCTAATTGAACCACACCTTCCCAACCCCTACCATTTTCAACGCCAATTGGGGAGCTAAAGATTTAAACCTCATTTTTATCTTTTTATACAAAACTTCAGAAAAAAAAAATCAGGAACTCATCAATCATTTGGACCACTTGTGATATACACCATTTATATTAGATTTAATTTAGGCACATAGGCATAGCCATAGCATGCTCATTCATGGCTGGGTCGGTGAGTGTAATTAGGTTAACTTTTTTTTTTTTTGGAAGCTGCGGTGTAATCAGTTAACTTTTTTATTTTTTAAACTCTTTTTTATTTATAATTATTTTTAGTTACAGTGAATTGACAAAAATGCCCTTAAATTTAAAGGAAACTTTAATGGAGTTAGACATAGATGGTGAATTGCAATACTTTACAAAATTTAAGTAGTTAAAAATAAAGATTAAAAGTTCAGGTGGTATTAGCGCACAAACCTAAAAGTTCAGGTAACATTTATGCAAACTTCCCTTATATTTATGAAGAAACATTTAATATACCTTTCACGTTTTAGCATAAACTAATGTATCTATTATTTAAATTTTTGTGAAGAAACATTTAATTATTTTTACTTATTATTTCTTAGTGAAAAAAATACATATTTTCCTAGTGAATATTGGGGGAGAAAACTTTGTTATGCAAAAGCCTTTTCGTCCTTCTTTGTCCCGTGTTTGACTAACAATTAAGAAAACGGCTTAAACCAAACTTTCAAGTACGTTAAGATACCTAACGATCCATATCATTACAAACAAAACTCAACAATTATATATATTCACACTCCTCATTCTCTTCATCCAAACACACAAAACACTCAAAATCAAAAGCTTTAACACTTGGAACTCTATCTACGATTTTGTTTCTCTTGGGTGCTTTTGTTTGATTCTGAGTTTATTATCACCATCAAGATTACGAAAGAGGCAGCTAACAGTCATAACTTTTTAAAGATTATGTTCTCATATCAAAATAGAGATATAGCAGGTCGTTGTGCCAAATAAGCTTGACGTTGTGAAGAACTCATTGAGTGGTTTAGTTTCATGTGGGTGTAATTACCTAATCAATAGGTAAATATGCCAGAGAGATACATTTGTATTGCATCATTAGTACTTTCTTTGATTTGTATTTTTAGCTTTAGATTAGTGTAAATTGCGGCCACAAGGGCAAATACAAATATCAATAAAGGGGTAATGTAAATATGGAAGTATATAGTAACCACACAGGATTAATTCCATATACAAAGCCACAAAAGGCTAGAGAAATTTCGATATAAAAGCTATATGCCCGTGCCATGTTGCCAACTTAATTACAGTTGACGTCAACTAATTAATACATGCATTTTACTTACTCATAACAAGAAAAATTTAATTAATACATCCATCTAGGTCAAGGTACCAAAGGCCGACAAATGAGCAAAACATGTGAACCTTCGCTTTTTAAATTGTAAAAAGTTTATAGCTTGGGGCAAAATAAAAAAGTACATTTGTTCTGGTCTAGTGACATTAATTTACTTTAAAAATTAAGTTATTTTTATATATCAGTAATATTTTAAATTATACAAAATTAATATAATTTAAAAGGAGAGAAATTTGAACTTGGGTGCAAGAACTGAACTCACTGTCATGACGAAGTTACTCACCTAACTTAGGTTTGCAAAATGTTAGGTCATTTTCAGATTAACCTCGAATTTGTCAACATTTTCTAACTCGTACACGAACTTGTATAAAATACAAATACCATCTTGCATGAACGGTGTGAGTTTCACATTTCACTTATCTGAAAAATGAGTGACGCGTTGATAGAAACGATAATGAAAGATTATAAGCCATAAGGAATATGAAAAAAAACAAACAAACAAACAAAAAAAACAAAATAATTCTACGGAATTGACAACTTTAATAATGTAATGTGTGAACATGAGTGGTTTGCAAAGTCTTGCCCACGCCATATACAATATTTATTGTGGCATGGGAAGGAGACACCTTGAAGTGATAAACTCAACCACGGAATTGAGGAAAATGAAACAGAATATCAGATCTATGTAGAATGATTCCTACAACTTAATATATATATATATATATATATATCATTCTCCTTCTATTGAGGGATCCCTTAAATAATTTTATTTGAAGGACGTTCTTTAAGGTACTCTACAATTTTTTTTTCCAATGATTCAAACAATCTATTTTTTAGGTCTTCATTCATAGATCATCCTTACAAAAAATTAGACAAATCAAAAAACGTTTCGACATCCAATTGTGTCTTACAAAATCAATGAACACGTTCATTCAAGAAAGTACTAAAATTTCAATAACTCAAATGAGTGGTCAAATGATATCGGATTCAAGTAATTTTTTGTAGAGATGATCTTTGAATAAGTATCTACAAAATAGACGGTTTGGATTAGTGAAATACAATCCGGAGTGTGGCCTACAAGGAGTGTCCCTCAAATAAGCTTATTTGAGGGATCCCTCAATGGAAGCTCTCTGATATATACAGTCCCTTCTATTGAGGGATTCCTCAAATAATTTATTTGAGGGACTCCCTTTAGGGTACCCTATCATTTTTTTCCCAATGATCAAAACCATCTATTTTTTAGGTCTTCATTCATAAATCATCCTTACAAAAAATTAGACAAATCGGAAACCGTTTCGACATCCAATTGTGTCTTACAAAATCAATGAACACGGTACTTTAAGAAAATACTAAAATTTCAATAACTCAATTGAATGGTCAAATGATACCTGATTCAAGTGATTTTTTTTGTAGAGATGATCTTTGAATGAGTATCTATAAAATAGACGGTTTGGATTAGTGAAATACAATCCGGAGTGGGGCCTACAAGGAGTATCCCTCAAATAAACTTATTTGAAAGATCCCTCAATGGAAACTCTATATAGATATATATATTTATATCACACACACAACAAATAAATGGTTAATCGAGTTGAGAGAGCTGAACTTGAATGTCCTCAAAATAATAATTATTCTCATAAATACAGAACATAGCACACATAATTAGCTATAGTAGCCTACATAATACATATATAGGCTTTTTAATTGAAAGTTGTTCTAAGCAACAGACGTGATCTTGCTAATCTCGTCCAGAAAATCTTCGAGACTCCGGTCGGAAGAGCCGCCCTCCGCCACCGCCTCCTCCGCCGCCTTCTTCCACTTCAAAGCGTTACGCCTCAATTCTACCGCCTTATCTCCCACGGTTGCCTCCAACAAGCACTTCTCAACCTCCGCCCTCATGACCAACCTATTCTCAGCCTTGCCCCGACTGAGTCTAAGCCCCACACCAAACACATCCACCAAGAACTTGGCATTGGTGACTTGGTCGCCCCATTGAGGAAAAGTCACAACTGGCACACCAGAAGTGAGGGCTTCAACCGAAGAGTTCCAGCCACAATGAGTCAAAAAACATGCAACCGACGTGTGCCCTAGAACTTGCTCTTGTGGGCTCCATTGAACCAATTTTCCCTTGTCCCCAACCTCTTCCAAAAACCCTTGTGGCAGAACATGTTTCTCTAATCCAAATGCTTTGGCAGGTGGCTTGAGGACCCATAAAAATGAGACCCCGGAGCACAAAAGTCCATGAGCAATCTCGTCAACTTGCTCTTGTTTTAAGTGGACAATGCTACCAAAAGAAATGTACACGACGGAGTCTGGGGGCTTTGAGTCAAGCCAGTCAAGGCAGTCGTCGGCTTTCATCAAGTCTCCTCGTATGCTTGTTTCTGGAGCTTTGGGGTTCTTGAACAAAGGGCCAACAGGCTTCACTATGCAGACTTGGGACATGTGTTCGATGATTTCGGGCTCCAGATCTTGGAATGTGTCCATTAATACATATAATGATTTTGATAGCTTCTTGAATTGGCCTAAGATTGCCCTTCCCAAAACCTGAAATCAAACATATTATTTATAAGTTTACTATTATTTTTATTTTTATTATATTTTTATCGATTCCACATTCGTCTATTAGATTTGAACTCAAAATTCCTCCCAGAAAAGTAAACACTCAATGCCGTGCTGCCAAACAATTATTAATGAACTAATAACTATAGTTGACTAATAAAAAAAAAAATTAGTCATCCAAATTAATGACAAATTGATATGACATAGACATATCAATATATTACTTGTTAGAAACAAAAAAGTTTCAGATTGGACTGAAACATGAACAAACAAAATATAAAATTATCATATTAGTTGTGATCCAAAATTTCGGAATTTGATTTGGTATGCAGAGAAATAGTTCTACTGACCTGAAATGGATCAGAAGGGTGCAAGAAGCTAGGAATCTCATCATGCTTCAAAACAGGCATACCAGGCAGCTGAACATCCATATTTGGCTCGGCTTCTGTAGGAAACGACACCGTCTTGTTGTTGTAGTGGTAATAAGCCGAGAACACAGCACAGGACTGAATCCAGAGCGTGGCCTGAGGGATCCCAAGCTCAACGGCGACATCACAAACCCAAGGAATGAAGGGGTTGTTGACAAGGCAAGAAACTGGACGACCTTCAGTGGCATGTCGTTTGATCATCTGAGCGACCAGCTCCTTCCCCACCAGCTCAAGCTTGGGCACGTAGTAGTCCATGTCGGCGCGTTTTGGGTCATCTTCTGGAAGCCCATCTTGGAAAAACTCAAACCTGATAAAACCAGAGCCAACTGGTGTGGCCTGGTCATTGATATCACTGTTGGCCTTCCTCATCTCTTTGCCATAGTTTTCTGTGGTGGAAAAACTTACCAACATGCCCTTGGCAGCCAAGCGCTTGCCTAGCCTGAGCATGGGGTTTATGTGTCCTTGTGCCGGAAAACAGACCAGAAATATATGAGTGGAAGGAGTTTCAGATCCCATAGTTTTTTTGGGTGCAATATTTTCCCACTTTATGTTTTTGCAGGCATATGTATAAATGAAGTGGGTTTATATATAACAAACGTTAGCATTCTTATCGTCAAGTATTTATTTTGATTGGTTGTGTTTCGTGGTCCCTCTCCCATCACATGTTAATAAATGAAGATATTCCTATATAAATTAATGTAGTTTGGCTACTGCAAATGAAGGCTGCCACAGCATATGGCTACTGCAAATGAAGGCTGCCACAGCATAGCCACCATGAGCTTTTGTCTTTCAACTATGACTAGTGGACCAACTGCATTTTTTTTTTAGTGGACCTACTGCTTTGATTTTTTATTTTTTTTGGGTCGACGTACTGCTTTGATTAGGTTGCCAAAAAACAAAAACCTTTTGGTACAATCTGACAATAAGAATAAGAAATTTCTTGTTTTATTGTTTTCATGCATGATGGGTAATGCTAGAAGTTATAGGCCAGCAGCATGGTGATGCATTTTCCTGCACATGAAAGTTTAGTACAAGGGGCAGAGCCACGTTTCGGGGTGAATTCAAACTTACAACTTCAACATTGAAAAAAGAATTACCGAACTAGATTATTGTACAAATGGGTTTGAATAAATGGCATATCATGACTAAGTGTCGACTTATTTGAACTTTGGTGTAGGAAAGGATTAGTGAATGGCTAAGAAATGTCGTTTAAGGACTCATGGTCTGGTTTGTTTCATTAGACTGGAGATGGCTTTTGCAAGTCGGTCTTTTGATTTATTTTATTTTTGTGGTCGAAAAGTCGGTCTTTTGATTTGAGACAATGGTTTGATGTTTTTCCAATCCAACGTTAAATTTTGATATTCAAAATGTATTGCAAAAAGCTTGGGAACCAAAGACTAGTCTACGTACGTCGTGTATCTACTTAGTCAACAGCAGACAATTGAATGAAGACATTTGAAGATTTGTTTTGCTTTTGCTTTTAAAGGCAGTACTAAAAAATCTTCCCCAATAATTTATTCTGAATAATGAAGAAGAGATGAGAAAAACTTAGATACAACAGGGGTATCACTATTTTGCTATTTTCGGCCAATAATACTCTATTACGTGAAAGTGTTATCATGCATATCATAACGTTATTGGCTGAGAATAGTAAAATAGTGATATTCCCATTTCATGGAAGTCTTTCTCAAGAAAGAGAGATTTTTGTTGAAAAAGCTGTGTGTTTTATCATCTGCCACACATTCATTCACAATCATTCTCTGTCAAATGAGACTTCTGATCATGCTCCTTGCGACGAGAAGGACTTGCATTACATGTCACATGAATAATCTTATTTTGCTATTCTCATCCAATCACGCTACGTTATATAGAATCCTTATCATTCGTGACTGAACATAATTAGTTGAAAATTACAAAACAGTACTATTCTTGTGGTATACAAGTTTGTCCGTCGTGACCCACTATGAAGATTTGACTTGGCCTACGTAATTTCTGTTATACTTTGGGTTCTATCGATATGGCATTTAGTAGCTACTCTTTACGTGCACACAAAAAAGTGTTACAAACAAAGAATCAAACCATTTTGAAGAACCTGCCAAGTATAACTCAATTATCCCCAGACCTAATAATTTTGCATGAGACTGTAGTAGACGTAGGTGATGAGTGTGAAAAGAAGTGAATCAGGGTGACTGCTAACGACCCCTTCTATAAAATGCATTTATGATTATAAACGCTTTTATTAATAGAACATCGAAATTTTTTACCGTGCTTCCTGAAAAAGCACTTAGATGCTTTTCCAGAAAGTCCTATTATCCATAAGCACTTTTTTTTTTCGCTAAACGCAGTCATACATGCTTTTAATTGTTATTATAGAAGGGCCAAGTCTCCCACATCCGCGTGGGCAAATCCTGACCGTTCATGCATGCAGAGCTCCCAAAACCTCATCCTCAACAGTTTGAATTCAACCAAATGAGCGTAGGGAACTAACAGTAGCATTCTTCAATCACAGAATTAGTCAATCATTAATCCATTAGTCAACTAACTTTGATCAGGTAATTGAATAAGATTAAAAACATGGTAATTTTTTTTGGAAAGTTTAGAACCAAGTTTACATTTTTAAGTTGAATACAAGGATACAAGTACCAACAGTGGTTGACCAAGAACATATGCCACCCGTACGACCGTCTTCCATGTCCCATTGGAGCCACCCGAGCGACTTTGCCATAGTGCTTGCACAAGTCCATCTTGAAGTGATAAATTATCTCCTCCTCTCCCTTGTCTGCTTCATAGACAAACCAGAAAGGTAAACCTAATAAGGTACAGAAATACATGTACATATCTATAATAACCGATCCTGCAAATTTTTTTTTCAAGCATCAACTTTAGAAAAGAGAAAATAATGTTATTTACAATATATGCACAGTAACGCTTTTAGCACAGTACATTCACAAACCACATTGATCACATGTTACAGCAAGCAGTCGCTTTAAGAACTACTAGATTTTCCCCATGACCTAAAAAACCCAATCACGCGGTCATGAAGATCTTCTTTGGCATTTATGCTCACAATGAAGTCTATATGACCATAATTCTCGAGATAAACTAGCTCTGGAGTGGACTGCAATTCCTTGAGAGTGTGATGGAAATCTTCCACATCAGCTAAATCATCATTGCCCCCATAAGCCATCAACAGTGGCAGTGACTTGGGTATGAGGCCAAGATCAAATGAAGGGGGTTTCAACTGACCATACAGCTTCAAATTTTTTAAGATGCCATAGTCGTACTTTGAAAAAGTACCCTTACGAATCACTGCTCAACACAAAATGCAATAATCAGTTTACAAAAAGAATAAGAAAAAGAAGAGAGGTACGTAAATGATATTCTTGCAAATACGAAGGGTACAGAGCATACTTTGGAAGAGATGATGCAAGTTCTTTGTGGATGTTGGGTGAGGTTCATAATTAAGATAGAAGTCCACCCGTGAGTTATTAAAGCAACAATTCTTCCCTGAAATGTTATCAAAACGCCTTTAGCAACCATTCTTCCCTAAAAGTTATCAGAGCACCTTTTCTTAGTAGACTCTTAACAATAAATACAAAACGAGATGAAAAGTTTTATGTTGTAGCATTGAAGCAACTTCGGAATTTCAATCTTAATAATACATTCGCAACAGTGCTTTCTCAAAAATCAATCATGTCTACTGGCTATTTAAATCATACTTGTGAATAACATGACCTTCCTCCTAGAGCCATTATGTAGAACCACAAACTTAAGTCCCATTGAATATAACAACAAGCTGACAGTTTAACGCCCCCAATGTTTGCAGAGGTCTCGAATTTGAATCCCTCATTGACAGAAAAAAAGGAAAAAGAAAAAGGAAACCTATAAATTTATTAGTTCTAATTAGCTGCTTTATGAGGAAACTGGCTGATTTGTTTTCTCTAAGAAATTTATGCAGCAGAGTCACATAAACAATATCAGAAAGAATTTATTTATTTATTTATTAAGTTTCCCTCCAAAACATTTTTAAATGGGCATGTGCACAACGCATAAAACAGATGCCTGAGCACAATGCGCCTACACACACGCAAAGGGAGGGAGGGAGAGGAAGGGGGAGGAGAGGGGGAGATAAGTAGTATATAGATGAAAAAGAACCTGTTATGGAAGTTAGCAAGTCATTGCAGTCAACATGGCCATCGCATATTGAATCCAAAAGGTTGACTCCCCAATCACTACATATAATGTACAGATGATAACAAGATTAGTACTAATGAAACCTCATAACATTTTGAGCAAAAAGAAAACTAGGGAAAAAAAGGTGGACAAGATAAAGCAAAACCTTCTAAAGTTAAGTTCATGGATGCCCATAGCAAGAATCATCTGAAAAAAATGATCATGTGCATCAAATTTATCCCCAGGATCCATTCATAAATTTAGCTTGAAGCAGATCAGGAATACCTGATCAAGATGCATATTAACCATTCTAAGTACAAATTTAGCAGTGATATGTTCCAAGTACGATATTGGACAGAAAAGAGCGGCAGCTTCAACCATTTCTGCTACATCCGGCTGGGTGAGAGCAGCTAAAGACATGATTGTTCCCTAATAACATGAACAAATTAAGTTCATACTAAAACAAGGAGCAGAAAGGCAGGTGAGGTATAAAGTAGATGAAGAGGTGTAAGACCTGTGAATGTCCAACAATAAAGACTTTGGAGTTTGTTATCGAATATATGTGGTGTATCATTTTTGCCAGATCATATTCAGCCAATTCCTGCCAACTCCAATCCCAAAAATTCTGCAACAAAGCATTAACCAAGTATCTTCAGATTAAAGATAAGCAAATTAAGCATTAAGGACTTCAAATATGATCATTCCGTTAAGACCAAAAAAAAAAAAGGATGTAATGTATATGATCGTTCCCTTTGTCCACTAACTTCAAAACCGGGTCAGATTGCCAATAACCAACATGAAGTCATGTTGAGTGTATAAATTAGCACAAACGTTCTAGAAATTAAAAAAACCTAAATAGTGAAACATGTCTTTTATCAAGGAAATCAGGTACATACTGATATCTCTGAAAAGGGAGGAGCCTATCCATAAGTGTATTCCTTTTTAAATCTGGTTTATCTGTTCCCTCTATCCAATTCGTTATTGTCATCGCTCAACCATGAAATATTGAGGCAGGAAGAGCAAAGTGGCTTATTCATATGTGATTCTCAGTATGCATTATATACACATCCCTGTAAATTATCCCAGATTTTTCATTGACAGAACAATCAGGGGGACAATCCAGACTTTCCACATACAACTAATACACATAAATAACTGGAACCATACCTTATCATTGAATGAAATAAATGACATTATAACTGCAAGACAGAAAAATGTGTATGCTATATAGACCTTATCATCTTCTGATAAAGATACGTGTCCATGACTCCAACGTGTTCCACGCACATTTCCTACCCATACATCAAAACCTTGATCTGCAAGGACAAAGCCCATTGATTCTTCTGGAGAATTTAAAAACCATGCATCGCCTGCCTGTTTGAAATTCAAAACTGGGTAGCATAAGATCATGCGAAATTAACTAAGTTCAATTGAATTTCAAGTACTATAGCCTAATCAAAATTCATCTCGCTCGTGTTCAATGCTTTACCACATACGTTCTTTTCATGAAAGAAATATAAAATATAAAATATAAAAAATTGAAAACTAAACTTCAGACCATGGAGAACAAAAAGTGTGAATTAAACAGTCAAATTCCAATATCATACATTTAACATGGCATTACAACATTTCTAGAGCCTGCTAAAAAGATTGGAAGGAGTTATACTACTCAGGCTTTTCACCAATTAGTATGCAGATTCCATACATCAGTACTACTCATGGTCATTAGAGGTGTGCATTTATTTGAGTTCTTAATCTATAGGGAAAATAAAATCCCCCACCAAAGCAATCTCATCAGCTCTTGAACCCTCAAACCCCAAAGACAACACAATAATGAAAAAAGACTTTGATTAATTCAATTAAACAGTCGAACAGATGCGGGCCAAAATCATCTGTTTTTTCTACATTTTCTAAAGCCTCTTTAACAATTAGCAATCATAGCATAAAATCATTTGCTTTATTCATCCAAGAGCAGTGCTAAACTTTAAAGCTGCAAGAAATTGTTTCAAAGTTCAAATCAAACAGGTCACAGGCTCACAAAGCATACTACACAAAGTAATTGCAAGTGTAAATTCAACGTCTTATTTTGCATTTGTTAAAGTATAGTGATGAAAATTCAAACTTCACCATGAAGAGTCCATGCTGAAGCAGCACCGGAGGACCCAGCTGGGTTCTCAAATCTCCACTTCGAGACGACACGCGTTGAAGACCCAATAAGTAGCCATCTTTCGTTTGAATCTGCAGAAGAAAAAAAACAAAGAAACAACAAACTTTGAGCATCTGGGTTTCTGTCACTTTATCACAAATTTGACAATCAAATATGAAAATGGCAATTTTGTAGAGAAGTAATACTCACTTTGTGCTCGGAGCAAGAGTACCCAGAAGGCTCAATGAGCTCCAAACAGAGAGATTGCTGCGGCAAACGACGACGGCCGAGATTGTAAAAATCGGCCGAGTTTTGGGCGATTTCTGCTGCGATTTCAGAGGCCAAGAGACCGGCCAGGAAAGCTGCCACCACCACTGCCACCGGCCTCGCCATTTCTGTCGGTCAGTAATTGATTGAGTGAGCAGGAAGGGAGTGATCGGAACAGGGTTGCATGGCGTTCATATCCAGTTTTCGATTGGATTCGAGGTGTGTGGTTTACGCGCGCTTTGACGGAGGAGTGATGCGGACAGCCAACTACCCACTGGGCGGTCAAATTGACCCGGATGCTAACGGGTTTGGGTTGGTCTCGTAATCACCTATCCATGGACATTGGACTTTAAACAAGGTGTATAATGGACTGGACCTAACTGAAACTCAATAATTCAAATTTGAATTTCTAAGTTGGGCTGGATCCGGCAAATCCATTTTACACATTACAACTCTTCCACTACCGAACAAATAAAAAAGGAAAATTTTGCAAGAAACTCGGATCTCAAAAAAACAATTACTTATGCACTCAAAGTCCTATGTTAAAGTCTCGTCTCATAATATCACTTGTATAAACAAACAAAATTAGAATATTTTCGGGAAAAATAAACAAATAAGAAGAAAATTTATCCTTTAAAAAAAAATAAATAAATACAAGTGATAGTCTAAACTACAAGGGAGATTGATAAAAAATAAAAATAAAAAAACTACAAGGGAGAGGATATCTCTCGCACACTACTAATGTGCCATGAGGGTTCGAACCTAAGAATACTAATCTACAAGTCAATGCCTTTTTTCACTAGGTTAGACCCATTGGCAAGAAAATTTATCCTTAGAAATTTATTATACAAATGAGAACTCTCCATAGTTTTTTTAGAATCACTTATTCACTCTAATAAAGTTATCATGCATTCACTAATTTTCCGAAAAAAAAAAAAAAGAGTTATCATGCATTTATTTTATATTAACTAAATAAATGAGTGCATAAACTATTATAATGGCACACTCTACAGCCCTTTTCACTTTGAGGGGGGAGGAATCCACTGTTCTTCCTCTCCTCTCCCCTCCATTTCTCCCTTCTCCTATTTTCCCCATTTTAAGAGATAGAATGTTTGTTTATCCTATTTTTATCTTCTTTTTGTAATGATTTTCCTCCACTCATCACAAGCAGATGCGTCTCGACATTGGATCTCCACCTACATTTCAGTGTCGGATCTCTATTGCTATCCGTTTTGCGGTTTCTTTATATTTAGAATAAGTCACAGAGACTATTTGGATTTTATGTGTAGTTTTCACATCTCCTTTGTTAGAGTTTTATTTGTATTGTTTTATCTATTTTTAGTTTTTCTAAGTTTGCATTCTTAATTGGGATGCATGATCGTTAATGGTGGAGCCTCATATTGTCTTAATTTTGATGTTAAATCGCTCCTTTATTATAATGGGCCTTTGTGACTAATTTGTATTGGTCCTTTGTGATTAGTTTTTTTTTTTTGACTCAATTATAAATGTAATCCCAAAATTTCTATTTAAAAAAAACTATTATAATGGCTTCTTACGACTGTGTGAATAACTAAATAAATGAGTAGATAGACTATTACAATGTCTTATTTCGAGTGTGAGAACAATTTTGTTTGATTTTATTCTTGAAGGGCATTCCAACATTTAATAATTTAAACAATAAATCTAGATGGTCAAACGTTATAACAGTTTATAGGCTTATTTATGTACATACTTCATGTGCTTTCAAATTTGTCTCAAATTTCTATATGGGCTTTGAAACGTTTCAAAATACCCCCCACACTTTTAAAAACGGTCTCAAGTTACCCATTCCGTCAGTATTATAGACATTCCGTTACGTGTTTTGGGTTCCACTTCGTTTCAATCCTTAACATTGGAGAATAAAGGTTTTTCAGCTTCAATAAAGGGGAAATGGGGTATTTGAATGAGAAGGGGAAATTTGGAGAAGGCGGCTAGGGCTTATCCATTCAATCTCTTGCCAGGATTCCCTTGATTCAATTTATTGTCTCTCTTTTCAGTTCTTCCTGAGCGCTTAGTGTTTCTATTGTTTGGGGTTTTCCTTTTCTCAACCTCCTTCATGCCTTGCTTGGTTAATTCCTCCAACTACAACAATCAATTAAAAAGACTGACATAGAAGAAAACAAAACAATCAACAACCAGCAAAGCTCTTCTTCTTATTACTTTCAGAGTGAAGACTAGAGAGGGGAAAAACAAAGGAAAGAAATAGATAGAGCCAAGCCAACACTAGATGCACAAAAGGAAGGAATTTCAACTACCTCTTATGCAGTGACTTCTCCAAATTAAAAATGCACGAACCAGAAAACTTCTGCTGGGCCTTTTCCTTGGTTATTCCGGACTTATTTCCGGTAAGCCTGCAAATAAGACATCATTCTGGGTCATCAACTTAGAGAGTTTTACGAGACCTTTGACATAAAACAAAATCAAACTAGCACTCCACTAGCAAACTGAGTTACCCAAAAAAAAAAAAAAAAAAAAAAACACGAGAGCTTGATTTTTCATAACAGTAGAACCCGATGAACGCAAGCTCATGACAACTCTATTTAAAGCTTGCCTCCGTCATGGAGCCATGCATTCATACCTCAATTCAAGGGATAGACAGAAAATCAAGCACCAAAGACCAAAAAATGTTTGATCATTCACCTCAGAAGGGTCAGTTCCCTTCTACCCAATATTGCAAATAATGCTGCTATAACACTAATTCCATCATAAAATTGCATTGCAGCTGTTTTTTTCCACTGTCATTTAAGACACGGTCACACTGGTGTCTTCCATTAATTTCAACCACTGTTCTGGCAAGAGATTGAATGGATAAGCCCTAGTCTTCTTCTTCAAATTTCCTCTTTTCACCCAAATATCCCAATTCCCCTTTTCTGAAGCTGAAAAATACTTATTCTTTAATGTTAAGGATTTAAATGAAATGAAGCCCAAAATAAGTAACGAAATGTCTATAATACTGATGGAATGAGTAACGTGAGACCATTTTTAAAAGTATAAAAGATATTTTGAGACGTTTAAAAGCTTCAGTGATAATCTGAAACAAATTTGAAAGGATATAAAACATGTACATAAATAAGCCTAGTATATATATAAGGTTACAGAATTGAGATAAAGCAGGTTTTGTTGGGAGTCAGGTTTTCATTTTATTGGCAAGTTTGAGCATCCTTCTTGCTAAAAAAAATTGAAAAAAAGGTTTGAGCATCCTTATTTGTGTTTCAGTTTTTCCTGCCATGCCACAGCGCCAATATCACTTGGCCAATGAGAAAAGCCAGAACCGGACCAGATTCATTGCATTTGCACCAATCAACCAAAAGTCTCCATTTTTCTATTTCGTCGGATAAAAAAGTCCACAACTTTCACCATCCAAATATTCCAATTCCAACATTATTCAGACCTTTATCTTCTCAGTTCAAGCTCTGAACTCTAACTTTCTCACCCCTCCTCTTCATCGCCGCCACCACACCATGGCCTTCTCTGAGTTTCGCCCACTGGACGAGAAGGTCCTCATAGAATACATAAAGGCCACACCTTCTCTCTCTTCTAAGCTCAACAACAAGTTTGACAACTTAACAATCAAAGAAGTGGGTGATGGCAACCTCAATTTCGTCTTCATCGTCGTTGGCTCCACTGGTTCTTTCGTCATCAAGCAGGTAATGGTTTTTCACCTTTTGGGTAGTAATGGATTGTTGGTATTTGATCAAATTTAATTGGATCCAACTCCAAAATGTTCAACTTGGGTTCTAAGAGTTAATGATTTTTGAACATTTGGGTAGTAATGGGTTTGTGGTATTTGATCAAAATTTTCTGGATCCAACTCTAAAATGTTCAACTTGGGTTCTATGATTTGACTTTGATTGGAGAAAATTAAAATCAGTAAGCTTTTCTTGTCCCCTGATGAAATATGCTGCTGGGTTTTTGCAGGCTCTTCCATATATTCGTTGTATTGGGGAGTCATGGCCAATGACAAAGGAAAGGGCATATTTTGAGGCATTGGCACTGAGAGAGCATGGTGGTTTAAGTCCTGATCATGTCCCTGAAGTTTATCATTTTGATCGGACCATGTCTTTGATTGGCATGCGCTATTTGGAGCCTCCACATATCATACTGAGAAAAGGATTGATTGCTGGAATTGAGTACCCCTTGCTGGCGGACCACATGTCGGACTATATTGCAAGGACTCTGTTCTTCACATCCCTCCTTTATCGTAATACCACGGACCACAAACGAGCTGGTATGTGATGTATTCTTTTAATTGATTATGTTCTGTTTTCACATATTTATCGTGTGCTTTATTTGTTCTCTCATGACATGTTGGAGATAGAATGCATGATCTTGAGATGCTTTTGGTGGAATGTATGTGAAATTGTGAATCATACATTGCTATGTGAAATATGACTGAATATTTGTCTTGGTCTTGATTGGGTGAGCATTTTAGTCCAATTACAGAAATGGTATAGTTCTGAATCCTGTCATTAGTTTTCTTTTTTTGGGGAGAATAATCATGCACAATGTTCTCCAATTGTGGTTGCAAGTTAAACCAGATAATAGGTTGGTTAACTTAATACTCAGTCTGAATAATATAGGAAAGTGATTGACTTTTTAGAATCAGTGTCTTATTGATAATATCTTGTTGAATTCAGTTCCCATTTGAAAAAATTCCATGATTCTGGGGTCTTTTCATGTACTTTTTTCCATTCTATGCTAGAGGATTCAATTTACCCAGTTTTTGAACTTTATAAGATAATTTTGAAAACCTGTGTACCTACTAAAGTTCAAAATTTTACACCAGTGGTGGTACATATAATAGATATACTAATACTTGGTGTATTTTTTGCAAGATAGGGACAAGAGTGCTGATAATATCTTTTTATCTTGTTCTTTCACGTTGAGAATTTGAAGTTCTTGCATTTTCGGATTGGGTTTGGGTTGAGCTAGAAACTTGTTCTGTTGGCCGGGGAGTTTCTCCTTGCTGGGGCCAAGAAGAACATAATTAGTGAGTGGTGCAGTTTTTGTTTTCTATTTTGCTTGTGTGGGGTGAACAAGATAAAAGATTATTTAATGACAAGGTGGAAGAGGAGGATTTTATTTAAGACAGAGTCATATACCTAGCCTCTCTTTAGGCATCATTGTTTAAGGGCATTCCTTCTAGTATAATTCATTTAGAATGGGCGGGAGTTTTTAGTGGATTGTAACTTAATTCTCTTTGTACTATGCTAAATGCTTGTTTTCAAATGGACTTCGTGTCCCCTTTTTTTTTTTTTTTTGTAACCATATTTCTTTTTACTGAAAAAGTTTTTGTTTCCTATCTAAAAGAGAAAAAAGAAATAGTAAAAGAAACTTAGCCTCAACCTTAGTCTTCTTTTCAATACTGGTGAAGAATATATTTTGTCTAGATTTTATATCTGTCATTAACTCATCTGCATGTTTACTTTCTGCAGTTGCTGAATTTTGTGGCAATGTGGAGTTATGCAGGCTTACTGAGCAGGTTGTTTTTTCTGATCCATACAAAATATCTCAATATAACCACTGGACTTCTCCTTATCTTGATTCTGACGCTGAGGCTATACGGGAGGATAATGCTTTGAAGCTTGAAGTTGCTGAGTTGAAATCTTTGTAATGAAACTATCCGATCTTAGTAGCAGATTAGTCTCCATGTGATTGTATCATTTTAAATTGTCATCTGAATGGTCAAGTTGCCTTTTTCTATAGGTTCTGTGAGAGAGCCCAAGCCCTAATACATGGAGATCTTCACACTGGTTCTGTAATGGTGACTCATGATTCAACTCAAGTTATAGATCCAGAATTTGCATATTATGGACCAATGGGTTTTGATATTGGCGCTTTTCTGGGTAACTTGATTTTGGCTTTCTTTGCACAAGATGGGCATGCTGATGAGCAGAATGATCGAAAAGTAAGCTCTATTCCATTGTCCTTCACTTGTTTTCAAATATTATTTTCTTCTTGATGAATTATTTTCACGTATTTCAGTTCTTATTACGTGATTTTGTTTTTCAATGTGGTATCTGTCTTTTGCATCTGTTAAAGCTATTCTTAGATAATTTGTTTTGGTCAGACATACTATATTGTTAGATAGATAATTAGATACTATATTTATCTAAATTGGTGTTAAATATTTGGTTCTGGAAAAAGAAAAATTTGGTTATTGCTCCCCCTATGTCATCTTTCAAGACCTTGCTAATCATCTTAGCAATTTGATCAAGTTGATCTTCAAGATTTCTCTAATAATTTCATCGCTGTTCATGCTCGTGAGTAGTTTTTTCCTTTTTGAGTTCTAACCATGGAATACAATAACCATCTATTTAATCTTGTAGCATGTAAGCATCTGTCTTAATTTCTTTAGTGAAATCAGATGTGGGCTTGTGAGTGTTCATGCTGAAGAACAGACAATATTAATAAAGTTAAAAACTTGATTCTTTTGGCAATTGTTTAGAAATTTCTTGGTACAGTATTTAGAAACGTTTTACATTATAATGAAAGGATAACACTTTGACAAGGTTATCCCAATTCAGTTATCAAAATATAGTCTGCAGAAATTGTGATCATGTATCAATAGTGATGTGCTTGGCAGTTGGAATTAGATTTTTTTCTTTTGATACCCAGAAATACACCAATCCACTTCGTTGATACAGCTTTGAAGATTAAGATTTGAATGGATGGCATAGACACAGAGTTGGTCCTTCACAGTTTGATGGTGGATTTGAAATTTCTTTAGCTTCAATTGTGAGAGGAAGAACATTGCTGTGTCTGGAATATACAAGTGCTTTTTTTTAAATTTTAAAATACAATAAAAAACAAAAAAAACTTTGTGTGTGGGTGTTTGGATACTATTTTGGTTATTGTTGCTGTTTCAATTTAGTAATTTAAATTTTTTTCATGCTGATGCAAGTGCTAGGCTTTTGACGGACTGATAGCGGGGGTGTTTGTGCAACTAAAAAAAAACTTCATCTAGTTCTAGTATAATTTCTGAATGTGTAAGCTCCATTTCAAAAACATGTTAAACCTGAGGGTTGTCGGGCAAATAATTCATAGTTTGACTTATTATTTGGCATTGCTTATGTATGGTGTGGGTCTGAGGGTCTCGTATGAAATTCGCTTTATGATGCAGGCATACAAGGATTGGATTTTGAGGACAATTGAAAACACTTGGAACCTTTTCGACAGAAAATTCGTTGCACTGTGGGATACAAACAATGATTCTGGTGACGCATATCTTCCTGCGATTTATAACAACCCTGGGCTTCTACAGCTTGTACAAAAGAAATATATTAAAGATCTGCTTCATGACTCCCTTGGTTTTGGTGCTGCGAAAATGATAAGGTGAGACAGCAGACTACAGATTTCTTTATTTCTAGTATATGTTGTCTTTGCCTTGTGTTTACCAATTTGGCTTCCCAGAATGTTGAATAATTCATTATCATAGTTTAATAAATATCTATATTTATCTGTTGTTCAAGTCATTTGGTAACTTACAAGTTCATTTTAATACCAAAGAGGGCAGCTTCTAGACCTGGGAAGACATGAGATGGATAATTATGATATAATAGTATGTGTTCGCCACCAAGACTCTTTTTCTTTTTCTTTCTCAGTTGAATATTGAGCAAATACCACCCTCCTAGACAGAAACTTGGACCAGAAAACCTCGCACTCAAAATAAATATTTCAAGTTGAAGGATGGGTTACTAGAACACAGACCACACACAGAGATGTGTTTTATGCGGTATCACTGATTTTCCATGCAGTCAGTGTACTCAATGGCAATTGGAAATCTGCATATGAATATGTAAATTCATTAATATGAATACATATATATATATATATTTATGGGTATATATATAATGCACATTCTGTTTTATGGGTCTTTAAATTCGTTGTTGAAATTACCAATCAAGAAACTATGGATTTGATTTCTGTAATAATGCTTTTGCTTTGTTCTTTTGACAGGAGAATTGTTGGTGTTGCACATGTTGAAGATTTTGAATCAATCGCCGATGCTAGCAAACGGGCAGGTTGTGAGCGTCGGGCTCTTGAGGTTGCAAAGTTGCTTCTTAAGGAGAGGAGAAAGTTTCAGGGCATTGCTGAAGTTATTTCAGCCATTCAACAAGTCCAGTAATAACTAATGAGTCAATGAGACGACGTTTATGTTTGAAATAGGAGTCTTCTAGAAAGAAAAATATGCAGATTTTTGGTGTGGCTGTGTGCTGCTTGTACCTTGATTGCTCTAACAATGACCATGACCATAACAAATAAAGGACATGGCTCTTTCAGCTCTTTTATATAATATTGTGCTTTTGAGTCTGTGGCCTGTGATTCTGTCAATGCTCATCTGTTCCCAAACTATGTGATCCAAATCTCCAGCCCTTCTCAACTTCTCTTCCTCTGTTTCTTTCAGCTACATGGGTTTTCTTTTCCCTGAAGAAAGGTTTTTTTCTTCTGTTTTTTCTTTTCGGATTTGTGGTGGAGAAGATAGAGCATGCTATGAAATGATGACTTGATTTAAGCCTACGTATATGTAGATTTTATGGTATTGAATTGATAAGTGGGTATATATCTGCGGTCTGATGAAGCGATGATATGTAAATTCTATCTTTTAAAATTACGCATTTGCAATTTTAAAAGCGAGAGTTTTGTTGATGATATGTAAACCATCGAAGTTGAAGGTGTCAAAAGACCCGCCTTCACAAGTAATAGATCGCCATCTCCATCAACAGAAACTAGAAGAACTGGCTCAAAATTTTCATCAACTTGTGTATAATATAACGGGCCAAACATTTTTTGTCCATGGGCTTAAGGCACGTCAGCGTCCCACGTCGGAAGGCCGATGTCATCACTTATGCTAGCAGGAGGAGAGCAACGTCGTCTACTAGTCTTGTGATGAGACTTGGGCAGAGGGAGATGGACCTGCAAATTACGAGGAAAACTTGTGTGAAACGGAGATAGTATTGTTTTGTTATTTTTGATCAATTACAACATGTCACGCGTGATAATTTTTTTACATGACAATCCATGATTTATTGGGGATAGCAAACTGTACTATCTCGTTTCATACAAGTTTTTCTGGTAAATTACAATCAAGCCCAAAAATCCTTCAACACACAAAAAGATTTTATCCCACATTGGTAAAAGATGAGCATGTATGAGCATTATGTATTGGAAGATCGTGTGGATATTTTTCTTTCAAGGGTCCAAATGGGTTTAGGAAAGGGTTAAAAATATGCAATAATTAAGGGGGTTTTTTTTTTTCTTCCTTTCATTAATTTTTCGTCCTTTTGCATAATTCCCTGAGGGAAAGGGTAGAAATTGGTTGAATTGTCATTGTAGTCTTACAATAATTGTAGACCATAATAGACATCTCAAACTTTCCTAATGGTCCCGGGCAAGAGATTATTCCCAATCTATTAGTAGCCTAATTTATAAGCATAGTAGAACAGTAGCATATCTTTATTCCCAACTGTTTTGTGCAATGCAATAGGTTATTATTATTATAATTAGGCAATTTACTGCACTTAAAATAAAATTAAAAATTAGCTTTGCGAGATCTAATGCAGATAATTTTCTTAAGAGATAAAGCTAGCTCCAATAGTATTTTTGGACCGTCAGTCTGAGATAAGTTATGATCAGCAGAAGACAAATATTTGACTTCGATGGCATAAACCAGACAAGTTCTTTGCTCGAGACAAGAGGGTTTTGACAAATTCTGTCATTGTGATGACTTGAGATTTTGTCCATTGAAACTACATTTTGAAGGCAGATTACAAGAACCAAATCCAAATAGATACATGCTAGTTAGTTGTTAATCTACTAGCTTATACTTTAGTGCAGAGAACTGCAAATTGATTAGAGTATAGTTAAGGCCAAATACCCAAAATTCTCTAGCACAATATTATGTCTTAGCCTGACGTGACTAGTTGGGTAACTACAAATTTATCCGGCTTTTAGATAATTTGACATATTATATTATAACAGTCCCGATCTCTTGGACCACAAGAGTCCAAGAGATTTGTGGTCACTCACCGTTGGATGTAAATTCAACGGTTCACTCAATCTTGCACTCCTTTTATAAAACTTTTTTGAACCATTGGATTAATATCCAACGGTGGGTGACCACAATCTCTTGGACTCCTGTGGTCTAAGAGATTAGGTATTATGAATTGTTAATCAAGTCGATTCTTATTTAATTTTGTACGTAATTTAGATTGATAATTTGACAATATATAAATCGTGAACATACACGTAGATTCTTATTAAGACAATTTATTTATTAATAGTACAACAATTTATTCATTTAAATCAGCCCTTGGCCTGCACGCCCTTAATGTTATTTAGTTTCCATACTTGGCCTTGTACTCAGTCCAGAGCTGATCAACGTTCTTCCCCAGCAAATCAACAAAATAATTAGGACTATAACCACTCCTCAATTTCTTATTCAATTCTGCCACAAACCCATTTCTCAGGCCATTCAAATAGTCCAAAAACCTAGCAGTGACATCATACCCCTGGTCCCACTTGTTCCCCTGACCTGGCTGAACCCAATGGCCTGGCGCAAACCCTGCTTTGAGCCTCACGTAATCAGCAATGCCTTCAATCAAACCCCCTGGGGCTTGATCGTTCCCATTCCATTGCCACACGTGCGTTGACTCGTGATAAAGCACACCGGTGATCTCCTTCTTCACATCGCCTGCGTAGCCAGCTATGTAGCCGGCGCTGACGTGGATCTCATTGTTCCTAGCAAATGCGACGCCGTCCATGTTTTCAACGATCAAGCTGACTTTGTCCACGCTCTTCCTATCTGCGGCTGCGTTTTGCTGGAATACCCTCCAGATGAAGTCGGCGGCGGATATCAGAGTTTGCCTGCTGTACTCAGCTCCGATGTCGTTGTTGAAGCGGACGCCCCCAGGGCTTGTTCCAGCGTTGTTGGTGACGACGTAGTCGACTGCATGGGTGCCACGAAGGGTCGCTGCGGCTAGTATTAGGAGCAAGGAGAGGAAACAGATAGGGTGAGCCATGGTTATTTGGTTTTGGGTTGTACAAATTATGTGATTTTGCTCTTTGGTTTATATAGAGAGTAATGTGTAGTATTTCAAGGTCAACAATTTTTTTTTTCTTGGGGTGAGTCTTCTAGATAATATAAAGACCAAGTTAACTTTCGATTTTTCTCATCTTTAATTTCTTTAATTTATCTTACTCTTAACAACTACACCATTTTTTTAATATTTATTTTCATATATCTATATATATATATAAAATCTCCTATATGAATATTCGGATATTATTATCATGTAATTATCATATATATTTTACTATACTTTCTTACTTTTCTCCTCAATTATAATGACATATGCATAATAATATGCATAATAATAACTAGAAGTACAGACATCGGAATAAGTGAATAACTATATATTCACTGATATTATGACACGAACATATTTTATATTCACATGTCAGTGTGAAAAGTCTAATGATCCTGATTATTATCGTTAGTGAGAAGAAAAAGTGGGAGGCCCCGCTCCCTCCACGTATCCTTATTGCACCGCATAAGTTATCTAAAAGTATGTATAACTACAAGTGAAAATAAGGACAGCTATAGATCATTGACCTTGACTTGGATCCGGGCTTTTCTGCCGGCTAGAATTGGAACCCAGCTGGTTCATTGTAGGTAATGTTGATGGTCATGGTCATAGCCCGATGTTTGTCACTTTGCATTTGGAATAACAGACAAACCAAAACCCATAACAAGAAGACCAAAAACTAAAAATAAAAAACCACGAGCCACTACGGAACGTCTCAAAATAATACCAGGAGATTCAATTCATCAAGATTCAGAAGATGAAATTTTAATTTCGCACATAAAGCATTTTTTTCCATTTACTGCAATAACTAATTAAGGCTCTGTTTAATAATCATTTTAATTTTAGTTTTTAGTTTTTATATTTTGTAAGAGATTATAAAGGAAAAAGAGAGAGTATGAAAGTGAGAATGAGAGTGGAGATGTGATTAAGAGAGGAGATAAGAGGAGAGGATGGGAAAAAATAGTAACAAAAGTGAAAACAAAAACAAAAACTGAAATCTATTTAAAATTGTTTTCAATTTTGTTACTCCTCCCTTCCATTCTCCTCTCTCATCTTCACTCCCATTATTACTCTTATTTTTCTCTATATTTTATTACAAAAAATAAAAAATAAAATTGAAACGATTATCAAACCGGCCAAATAATTTGCCGAAGTTGGCTGATTAATTTCACTACAAGGAATGTCTTGGTCAATGAAGCCGGCTCATAAAAAGCAATAATGGATCAAGCCTTGGTAACTTTGGAGAATCGTCATTTTCTTCCATCTAGATTGGATCATACCATCGTTGACCCAAGGGTGATCAGAGCCAAAGAGTCAGCCTCATCAAAGACTTGCAGCCCACCGACACTTTGAAACTTTCAGTGCAGGCGGTCCGATCTAGAACCTGCCAAGGCCTGATCGTATCAAATAAAAACATGGCTCTTCTGGTTCTTTTATATAATATATATACCCCACTTGTGTGCTTTGAGTGAGTTGTTATGTCCATGTGAAATGATGACTTGAGTTTATGTATTATAATTAGGGTCAAATACTTTTTTTGTCATTAAGTTTTTTATGAAAATTCTATTTGATCACAGAGAAAAAAATTTAGTTAAATTGGTCATCGTGTTTTCCTAAATTTACAATTTATAGACATTCATTTATCTTCAATTAAGTGTAGTTTTTATTTTTTATTTGTTTTCCTCACAATTTCAATTTCAATCCAAGATTTTTCCCAATTTGTTAAACCCTAATAACACAATATACCCTTACTCGTTGAGTTAGAGGAAGAAGATTAAACGTGCTTCGTAAAAAAATAATAATAATAACTGCATTTAACGGAAGATAATGGAATGTCTATAAATTGTAAAATTTGGGAAACACAGTGACTAATTTGGCTAAATTTTTTTCTCAATGACCAAATTAAATTTTCGTGCAAAACTCAGTGACCAAAAAGATATTTAACCCTTATAATTATAAATGGATATTTTTTTTCTTTCTAGACTCTGAAATAATGATGACTTGAGTTTAGCCATAAGTACATGTAGATTTTATGGTAGAGATATTATAAGTGCGTATCTGGTGGGAATATTATTCCACTCATAATATGATGAAGTGATAAGGCTTCTTCCTAGTGAGTTTTTTTTTTTTTGACTTAGTTGCAGGCGTAATTATTATTATTGCTAGTAGTGTGAAGACGAGATAATCAACCAGTAGAATCCCATAAAATTGACTACTAAGATTTTGAGTAAGAATAATATCATGAGGAGTAATGTTTTTTTTGTTAGACAGTTTTCGGCACGTTATGTTATCAGATTATTACAAAAATTTAATAGTCTCCTAATATGCACATCAAAGTGAAATGATTACCTATTATATAGATAATATCGAGACAATTTATTTCTCTAATAGACTCGTACAACATTGTATTCACTTAAATCAGCTAGACCAGCTTTTAATTTTGTGCGTACTTGGCCTTGTAATCACTCCAAAGCTGATCAACATTCTTCCCCAGCAAATCAACAAAATACTTGGCACTATAACCGCTCCTCAATTTCTTATTGAGTTCTGCCACAAACCCACTTCTCCGACCATTCAAATAGTCCAAAAACCTAGCAGTAACATCATAGCCTTGGTCCCACCTATTCCCTTGCCCTGGCTGAACCCAGTGGCTTGGCACAAACCCTGCCTTCAGCCTCACGTAATCAGCAATTCCATCAATCAAACCCCCAGGAGCTTGACCATTTCCATTCCACTGCCACACGTGCGTTGACTCATGATAGAGCACACCGCTGATCTCTCTCTTCACATCGCCTGAGTAACCAGCTATATAGCCAGCGCTGACGTGGATTTCATTGTTGCTAGCATATGCAACCCCGGTTATGTTATCAATGATCAAAGTGACCTTTTGTACACTCTTTCTATCAGCGGCTGTGTTTTGCTGGAACACCCTCCAGATGAAACCGGTGGCGGAGATTAAGGTTTGCCTGCTGTACTTGGCTCCGATGTCGGTGTTGAAGCGGACCCCTCCCGGGCTTGCTCCGGCCTTGTTGGTGACGACGTAGTCGACTGCATGGGTACCATGAAGGGCAGTTGCTAGTGTTAGGAGGAAGGAGAGCAAGAAAATATGAGCCATATTTTGTGAGATTAAGTTAAGCTTTGGTTTTTGCTTCTGGGTTTTGTGCAAAATGTGCTATTGCTATATTGTTTATATATATATATATATATATATATAAGAGAGAGAGAGAGAGAGAGAGAGAGAGAGATGTACCACTATTTTTTCCCACTTGGTTGCATTGCGCGTAGCAAATAATAAAGATCAAATTAATTTTTTGTTTGTCTCATCTGTTTTTAAGTTGGGTGCATTTTTGCTCACCACCTTAACCTTAGGTGTACTCTCACCACCCCTTTTAAAAGTTGACACATGTCCATGGGTTTAACTATGGTTAATTCTTTATTTTTTATTTATTTGATAACATTATTATGAGAGAGAAACAATACTTCAATAAGATTTTTCCTGATTTACCCTTAATAACCTAGCAAACTTTCCACTTTTCTAAATTAATTAACAACTACCCAAATAAATAATTGGCAATTGGCAATTCGCGTGCAAACTTTCCACTTTTCTATAATCTGCTCCACAATATGTCTATTAAATGCATCCCTTCTATTGATTCCAACTACCTCCAGCATGCTACAAAGAATCAAGTGCGCCTCGCAGTAATTCTTTAACATGTCCATGTTGGCAATTGCTTTAATATGAATATCAATTCACATGCTTCAATACTTTGAAGAACACACCCAGATACTTTTATTCTCAATTGACTTTAGTTAACTCCTTTTATCCACGCCCAAAAGTTACACTGCTCTTCAATTGCAGGATTCCTCCATTTGTTCAAGTGAAAGATAGGTAATAATCTATGCTGCTTTTTTTTCTTTTTTTTTTTAGTACTTTGTATTGCTTGATTATTTTTTATATTTTGATGATTGCTCTGCATTATTTAGGTTTTTGAGTATCAAACCAAATTCGAATTTAACAATTCATGTCCTTTTTTTAAAATCTGAATAAACTTCCATAAAAACCAAAAACAACAAGCAATATTGGCTGTGAAGATTAAGTTTTTTTTTGTTAAGATTGGGATGCCAACAGTTTCATGGGAAGTGGAAGACCAATATTGGCTGTGAAGATTGAGTTTATTTATTTATTTATTTATTAATTCTTTATGGATGTAGCATTCATTGAATATTTAAATTTTTTTGTTGTCAATCATTCAATATCAAGTAATATGATACATATGCAGGCACATACTGTTAGTGTCCTTATGGACCATGAAGAGGATGAATTTCATGCTACATATTCTAATGATTGTAAAGAATCTGTTGATTGTATACACTTAGATTCTGATTCTGAAAGTCTTGATTTCTTGGATCATAATGAGCAAATTGAAGAGCTCACAAGAAAATTTGATGACAGTCCAACGCTTGGCATGAGTTCCCTCTTCTCCTATTCTTAACCACTCAAACTTTCCTTATTCCCTTCTTCCCAGTCCACATGGTCCATGTTAGTTTATATTATTTATGCCTAGCTAGTCATCATTTGTTGTTAATTGGTTTAGTTAGGACGTTTGTCACTTTGCATTTGAATTACCTAATGCAAAAAAAGAAACAGAAAAACCAATAAAAAGCAGACAAAAAGAAAACAAAGATTCAGGGTCAGCACAATTTATTTATCTAATGGACAAAGATTAAAACATTTTATTCACTTAAATCAGCCCTTAATTAGGTGTGCAGGCCTTAATTTCTGACTAGTATCGGTCACCTTTCAACGTTTTGCATACCTGAGCTTGTACTCAGTCCAAAGCTGACCAACATTCTTCCCCAGCAGCTGAACAAAATCATCATCGCTATAACCAAGCCTCATCTTCTTGTTCAATTCTGTCACAAACCCATTTCTCAAACTCTCCAAATACTCCAAAAACCTAGCAGTGACATCATAGCCCTGGTCCCACCTATCCCCAACTCCCGGCTGGGCCCACTGACTAGGTATAAACCCTGACTTCATCCTCACGTAATCTGCAATTCCTTCAACCAAACCCCTTGGGGCCTGTCCATTCCCATTCCATTGCCATACATGTGTTAACTGATGGTAAATCACACCGTTCATTTCGTTTCTCTGTCCCTCCGCATCCGCTGCTGGGTAGCTTAGAATGTACCCAGCACTTACGTGGATCTCATTGTTGCTTGTATTTGTATAAGCCTCTCCCTTCATGTCTTCAATGGTCAAGGTGATATTGTGCACGCTCTTTCTATCCTCGGGAGTGCTTTGCTGGAACAAATCCCATATGAACTCGGTGGCGGAGATTAATGTTTTCATGCAGTAGTTGACTCCGATTTCTTGTTCGAAACGGTCCTGGTTATGGATTCCCACGGTGACATCGTTGACAAAGTATTCCATGTCATAGGCGCCATGGACGAGGCCTGCTGCTAGTGTTATGAAGCAAAGGACATAAATACTGCGAACCATAGTTTTTGAAAGTAAAATGATTTTTTGGCTTTTGGGTTCTGTGGAATGTACTATTTTGCTCTTGGTTTATATAGGAGCCTAACTATAATGCTATAAAACAAACTCTCATTCATAAGATTTGAACTTAACCTGAAAAATGGGAAATTTCTCGGTGATTGAGCAATTTAGTTGTTCAAAGTTCACACATAAAATACAATTTTTATTTGTAATTTCAATTCTTGTTACCCATAATATTAAAGGGACCAACTATTTTCCTGACTTTTGATAATCCATCAATTTAGTTGGTGGAAATACACGATTGCTCGACGCCAGTGTTTCTGTTGCAGCTTGATCATTCATGCTGCGCCCTGCAAGTTATACGCCTGATTGTAGAGTCACATTTCTTTTGTGGTCATGTTCAGGTCTTAAAACCTTAATTACTCAAAAGACTTGTTAGAATATAAAATAAAATAATTATCGGTTTGTTTTGGGCACGTGTTGATCAACAAACATTATCCTTGAGATTTATTTTCGAATTCCTGAAATAAGTTGAGCTCCATGTGTTCATGTCAAGAGTTACAACTTGACATTGATCAAATAAACCAGAGAAGCCGTTGGCCCTAGATGTGCCTCTTTTTTTTTTGGAGGAATGAATGTGATCATCTTAAATATTGGAGGAATGGCCGACCTACTTTCATATCTTCAAGATTCGTACATCATCATCATCATCTCATTCTCAGCCGAGTCTTTTATTTATTTTTCAAATAATTTTTATTTATTTCAATGGCATGAATTTAAAGAGAGAACCTTCATGACGTGACCCATGAAATAAAATCTCCCAAGTAAGGTCTCTTTGTTTGTTTCCTGCATTTGCACATGGTAACTATAATGTTATGTGCGGTAAACTACGATACAATCAACTTTTTAAAATTGAGCATGCATACATGCAACTATTCTTTTTTATAGCAAACCCTCACCTTACCTATCTTCAAGGCTTAATTATTGTTTTATCTCATAGAACAGGGCGTTTAGTCTCACTTTATCTATTAAAATTAAAATTTTTTTACTTAACTCCTAGAATCTCTAAAAATTGCAGAAAGTTTCACTTTACCACTTTCGTCTATTTTCATTCACAAAACCCTTATGTGTGCTGACATGGCATGGCATGGAATTTTAGTAATTTTAGCTATTAAAAAACTTTAAAATTCAAATTAAATAAATAATTAAAAAAATTAAATGAATGTGATTTTTTTTTTTCTGCCGACTTGACCCAGCTGGTTATTGATAATTTTGATAACTTGATGGTCATATGTAGCATCTCTTTCCCTCGTTCCCACCGTCTAGAGGTAGCAAAATTCCTTAGTCTATTTTAATTATTTTATTATGCCTAGTCATAATTCGAAATTTTTTTTTTGGCAGAACATGTATTCATATACAAAACAAACGTCTAACATAGTAAAAAACCGATTAGATTTGCAGACTATAAAGGTCTTAGGTTCCAACTCTCATGACAACTTGATTATGTGTGTGAGAAACGTTCACCCCTCCCATGTAATTTAGACTATCAATTGTACTAAAAAAACAAACAAACAATTAAAAAACCCTCCATGAACAAAATATTTAAAACCCACCACACATAAAGCTTTTTTTAAAGTATATTCTAGTCCAAATTCCAGGTTCATGATATTACATCTACATCTGCTGATGGAGAGTGATCGAGGAATTAAACATCAAACATATATGCAAGTCAGCAATATGAAAATAATGTGATAATTAAAATAAAAGTACATGTTATTTTAGCATTAATAAAAAAAAAAGCTGTCTAAATAATGAAAACTTTTCCAATAATAATGCATCAACAATATAATTTTACTCTCACAAATATGCAAACAACATAACCAATAGACTATTATTCCACTAATTATTTGGACTGTTTTTTTCATTTATCTAATTTATTTTAATCCAACGTTGGAACTAGACTTTCATAACATTAATAACTATTAGTTTGCAAATTTAGCTTTGTAGTCGGTCCACAGTTGATCAACTGTCTTCCCAAGCAGCTCCTGAAAGAAGTTGTCACTGTAGCCATCTCTCATCTTCTTGTTCAGTTCAGCCACAAACCCTTGTTGAAGATCATTGCAATAGTCCAGGAACCTTGCAGTCACTGAATAACCTTCATCCCACCTTTGACCTTCACCCGACTTTACCCATCCATTGGGCACATAATCCGCCTTCAACCTCACAAAGTCTGCAATCCCTTCTATCAATCCAACAGGAGCTTGACCCTGTCCATTCCACTGCCATGAATGTGTCATCTCATGGTAAAGTACCCCATTGAAATCTGTTTTGATATCACCCTGTATGCCCTGGACACAAGGTATCAAATATTATACGACAATAACAATATGAGGTTAAAAAAATACAGAAATATTAATATCGGTTTAAAATATCAACAATCGCTTACAAAAATGAGCGCATGATGACTTTATGGAGTGTAAATAATAATTATAAAAAAATTGAATTTAAAAAGTAATACCATAAATATATGAAAAACATTAACAAAAGTTTACCTCAATGTATTTAGCCCCGACATGAATCTCATCGTTGCTGGAAAATGCAATGCCATCGATGTCTTCCACAAACAAGCTCACGCGTTGCACGTCCCTTCTATCTGCCGGTGTAGTTTCCGCGAAGAGGTTCCAAATGAAATCTGTGGCGGTTCCCATTGTTTGCTGGGTGTAGTCCAACCCCAGCTCATTTGTAAAGCGGATACCGCCGGGGGTGTTCGGGGCCCGGTTTTCGACAACAAATTCGACAGCATGGCCCCCATGCAAGGAAGCTAGGGCAAGGAAAGAGGCAAGGATGAAAAAAGAGAGAAAGCGAGCAGCCATAGTGTTTGTAATAACGGTGAGTGAGTTTGGAGCTAGCTAGTTTAGGTTTTGTAAACGGAAAATTGTCATTGGCAGGTTTATATAGAACTCTATTTACAATCACTGCTTTGACTGTTCAATTTTTTGCCGTGTCCTAGGGTTGTGACTTTCCTCTCAGAGTTTAGAAAGTCTCTCCACTACATCCTCGTCATACTAAAACATTGAAACAAGTCTTCTTCTTCTTGTTCTAGAAACGGTTCTTATTAATTGTACAAAATTTCTGGTCCATGCATTCATATATATATGAATGCTTTTCTTAAGGTCCAGCTTTCGTTTTGGGCTAAACCATATTTGACGCCATTAAGATTTGGGTCATCATCAAATTGGGTCAAGAGATTTTAATTTTATCAATTTACACAATATCGTTTTAAAATTCAACCAATTTAAATGTTGTCACTGACTCTATGAACAGGTTTATATAGAACATTATCTCCAATCGCTGCTTGAATTTTTGATCTTTTGTGGTGTCGTAGGGTTGGGACTTTCCTCTCAATTTTAGAAAGTCTCTCCACTGTATCTTCATCATACTAAATCAAGTCTTCCTCTTTCTGTTTTGTTTTTTTTAAACCACAATATTTACTTTAATCTTAAAAAAAACTGAGATGAAAGAGAGGACAAAAATAAACAGAGAAACAGAGAAAGAGAAAGGTGAGAGAAAAAAGAAGAAGATAAGTAATGGAGAAAGAAAGTGATGGGGAGGGCGAAAAGAGAAGAACAATGAGAGAGAGAAGAAGAAGAAGAAGAAGAGAGAGGGAAAAAGTGGTGAAGATGGCTGGGGATGGAGTCGCGGGGGAGGCTGGGAAGAAAGAAACAGCGAGGAAGAAGAGGGAAGAAGAAGGAAAATAATAAAAAGAGAGAGAGAGAGAGAGAGGTAAAAAAAAAAGAGGGGGAAATATTAAATAAAAGGAAAGAAAGAGAGAGAATAGGAAAAATAAAAATAAAGAAGATGGATACTATTCGGTACAGTATGACACCAAACGAGATGAGAAATATGGAACCGGTGTCATGTCAAACAGAAACGGTATCATACCGTTTACTATGCAACACCAAACAAGATTGGCACGGTTTGGGTTCGGTATCGATTTTCCGGTTTTGATCCCAACCTTAGCGCTAGGAAAAGAAGAAAGGCATATTGTTGGAATTTTTGGATCGATTAAGGAAGTTTGAAGCAAATATGGATTCTGTCAAGATTTATATTTAATTTAAGGCTTAATATCACAAAACGTCCCTAAGGTTTACGAAACTATCATATTGCATCCTTATTGTTTTTTTTTTTTTGTCATTCGTGGTCCTCAAGGTTGGTATGTGTGCTCACAAATAGTCCATGCCGTCAGGTTCCATCAAAAACTCCATTCATTTGCTGACGTTGCATATATATATATATTAATTATTTAAAATTTAAAATTCATAGATAATATTTTGGTGCATAAAATTTTGGTTTTTTCATTTAAGATTTTGGTTTTTCATTTCTAGATTTAAAAAACTCCCTTAGTTTGCTCATGTAGCATATATGTGGAGCTCACATCTCTAATAATATAGTGTCACGTGTATTTAAAATATAATATATATTTTTAAATAATTTAAATTCATAAAATTTAAATAAAAAATTCTGAGGTTTTATGAATTTTAAATGAAAAAATAAAAAAATTTCGCAGGGACCATTTTTAAGCATATATATTAACTTTGAGGATCACGACTGACACAAAAAACCTCAGGGACATTTTTTGATATATATATGTCACGTCAACAAACTAACAGAGTTTTTGACAGAACTTGACAGCATGGACCATTTGTGAGCACACATACTAACTTTAAGGACTAGAAATGACACAAAAAAATAATAATGATGCAATCTGATAGTTTCGTAAACTTTAAAGACGTTTTGTTATATTAAGCCTTAAAGTAAACACAAATCTTGACAGAGTCTATATTTATTTCAAATTTCCTCAATCAATCCAAAAATTCCAACCATATGTCTTTCTTATTTCCTAAAAGCTAATTTTTCTTTGATTTTTCTTGGTAATTATGGAGAGGCTTTAATACGTTGGGCAGCTATCATTGACCTTGACTTGGACTCGGGTTTTTTTTCTCTTTCTGCCGACTTGACCCTGCTGGTTATTAATAATTTTGATTACTTGGTCTATTTTAATTATTTTATTATGATTAGTCATAATTTGATTTTTTCCGCGGAATGTATTTATATATAAAACAAACATAAGCCAACGGAGTTTAGTACAATAGAAAATAGTCTTGATTTGCAGACTATAGAGGTCTTAGGTTTCAACTCTCATGACATCTTGAGTATATGTGTGAGAAACCCTCATGTCTCTCCTGTAATTTAAACTATCGCTTGTACTGAAAAAAACAAACAAACAAATAGAAAAACCTCCAAGAACAAAAGATTTAAAACCTACCACACCACATAAAGCTATTTTTTTTCCTCCCATATTTCGGAAGTATATTCTAGTCCAAATTCCAGGTTCATGATATTACATCTACATCTGCTGGTGGACAGTTATCGAGGAATTTGACATATATGCATCAACAATATAATTTAGTCTCACAAATATGCAAACAACTAGTCTTTGGCTTACTCGTAGTTGTATGTGTAGACTATTATTCTACTAATTATTTGGACTTTGTTTTTAACTAATTTATTTTAGTCCAACTGTGGATACAAAACCCACATCTTATTTGTTCGTATTAGAGCTAGACTTTCATAACATTAATAACTATAGTGCACATGCTTAATTAGTTTGCAAATTTAGCTTTGTAGTCGGTCCACAGTTGATCAACTGTCTTCCCAAGCAGCTCGTGAAAGAAGCTGTCACTATAGCCATCTCTCATCTTCTTGTTCAGTTGAGCCACAAACCCTTGTTGTTGATGAAGACCATTGCAATAGTCCAGGAACCTTGCAGTCACTGAAGAACCTTGCTTCCAACTTAGACCTTCACCCGGTTTTGCCCAACTATGGGGCACATAATTTGCCTTCAACCTCACAAAGTCTGCAATCCCTTCTATCAATCCATTTGGAGCTTGATGATTTGCATGACTCTGCCATATATGTGTCATCTCATGGTAAAGTACCCCACTGAACTCTGTTTTTATGTCACCCGGTATGCTCTGGATACAAGGTATCAAATATGACAGCAACAGTATGAGGTTAAAAAATACGGAAATATTGAAATCGGTTAAATATCAACAAAACATGAAGCTATCATGTAGAGTTTTTATTCACGTGCGCTCTAAAAAAGTCATCATGAACTTCTCATAGTTCAGTGATCTCACTGTTCATTAACTAAATTGACATTAAAAGTGAGTGCACGATGATTTTTATAGAGTGTAAATATTAACTCTAAGAAAAATTGAATCGAAAGTAATACCATAAATATATGAAAGATATCACCAGAAGTTTATACCTCAATGTATTTAGCCCCAACATGAATCTCATTGTTGATGACATGCGCAGTGCCAGGGATGTTATCCACAAACAAGCTTACGTTTTTCACGTTCTTTCTATCTGCCGGTGTAGTTTCATTGAAGAGGTTCCAAATGAAATTTGTGGCGTTTCCCATTTTTTGCTGGGTGTAGTTCACACCCAGCTTATTTTTGAAGCGCATACCGCCGGGGGTGTTTGGAGCCCGGTTAACGACGGCGTAGTGGACAGCATGAGCCCCATGCAAGGATGCTAGGGCAAGGAGAGAGGCGAGCATGAAAGAAAAGAGAAAACGAGCAGCAGCCATACCCGTAGTGTGTGTTTGTAATAATACTGATCAGTGAGTTTGGAGCTAGTTTAGGTTTTGCATACGGCTCTAGAGCCTCTATGTGCAGATTTATATAGAACTCTATCTCAAATTACTGCTTGACTTTTCTATATATTTTTCTTTCTAATCTCTTTGTTTTCTTCGGTTCTTAACCACAACTCCGTTATCTGTATTTGATATTCATGTATGCAATAAGGTTACTGACTCCTCCTAATAGCAAGTTGCAGGCATCATGCATGGTCCATGCCGTCGAATTATTATGGCCGTTGAAGTTGGTCCACTGCTCTGGACTAGACCATTAACCTTAAAGTACAAAAATATGCATAATAAGCATGTTTGTATGGACTGCTTTTAAGCAGTTATATGTATTTGTCAGGAAGCTTACTATTAAAGGTCATTTAGAAACCATCATTATCTTTCATCTAGATTGGATCATAATAATTTACCCAAGTGTATAGCCCACTTGTGAATCATCTGACCCAACATGGGCCTACTAATCAGGTTAATTATGGGCCTAAACCCCACAAAACCCTAACTTTATTTTTAGTTTTCGCCCTCTCTCTCTCTCTTAATATTGCTTTCCCTCTACATATTATATACCCTGGTCTGCACTTCTTACCAAATAAGGTCGAAGTGTGGTTCACTTCACCCTGTTAGGACTTAAGATCACATATTGGAAAAATAGTATATTAGAGGGCACCCTTTCCTTATAAGTCAATTTTTACGGACATGTTCTACTTATGGGTTCTTAACACACCCAACCCTATCTCTGATGGCCAAAGAATTCAAGGTAACTCTGATACTTACTACAACAAGAACAAATACACAAACATGATATCGAGTTATTTTGACTTCAAAACAGTAATAAGTTATATGTATGGTGATTTATCTACTTCATCCCAAATATTTCATACTCAATTTCGTGTCATGTAAATATTTCATATTGCTTTATTTTGTATTAGCAACGCAAACAAGATCCGACATGGCACGAGATCATGTCAAAAATCTCATCAAAAACATGTGCTAAGTGTCTGAATTTTATACCTTGGCATGAAGTGAACCATTCATATACACCAAACCAAGAAAAAGATAATTAAAAAGGTTTAACTAATATTACAATGGTGTTTGACCGGGGAAAAAAAACGCTATTGATGTGTATCAAAAGACTCGGAACTAAACCAATTTACAAATATGAATGAACATAAAATGTATATTTCTATTTTGTGGCCAGTCATTTCCACTGGCCAAAAAACAACAGAAATTGAAAATAAAATAAAATCTGTAGTGTTTGTGTTTGAGATATGAGGAACCAAGGCTGTGACTACGTCTAATGCCACCTCTTATGCAAAGTTTTCCTCAGCCTTTAAGCTTGGCTCCTTCAAGAAAATCTCCCATTTTTGTGTGTATTAAGCAGAAGTAATAGCCTCCATGTCGATCAGTGGCCACTTCCCCTGCGGCTTGGCCCAGAGTAAGCTTGTGCTATAATTGAATTCTTGATGGACTCAAAAGTGGAGCCTCCAAGAGGTCTTGAAGCCTCAACTTGTAGAGAGTAAGAGAGCAAGAGGAAGAAGATGATCATGGAAATGGCATTGAAAGCCAAAACAAGAGTAGAAGAATGAGATGTCATTTTCAATACAGTTCCTGCAAAGTTTCGCTTTGATCAGGCAGGAGGCTTAAAGAATGTTGGGATGAATAGGAGATAGCTTACTTAATTTCTTATATATAGAGATTAGAGAGAGAGAGAGAGAGAGAGAGGGTACGTACGTGGGAGCTTAGGGAAGAAGCTTTGATTTTCGTTCATTGACTTGGTATTGTGGGCAAGGGTTGTGTTTTTTGAGTCTTATGAGTCTGGAGTTTGAAAATGTAAACCTCAGGCCTTGACTATATTGAAGTTGTTCCAAATTTGAAATGTTGAAATAAGAATTAGTCAATCGTCGGGCCAACATTACAGTTAAGGTTGGTGGAATTCCTTGTATTATAAATAAGGATATGCATATTAATTCTAATATTTTGGTTGCCCTTTTCTGACTCGATCACAATAGATATGGAAAGAATCGTCTTTCCTCGCATACTCACCAATTAATGCCCAACTTGTTTAATTTTTTAGATATTTTTCTATATCCTGGCCTTTCTTTTTAAGACATTCATTTGAACATGTATGGCATTCTTTTATATGCTATGTTACGGATTAGATAGCTTTTTTGTTTAATTTAAATTGGAACGTCAATAATTATTTGGTTTAGTGACACTCAGTCTTCATTTTATTAAAGTAACTCAAAGTCCAAAATTTATAACACGTTTTGGGCTGTGGTCAAATGCAGTTTCAAATTCACAGGCAACTTATGTAGCTCCCTATAAATTTGAAACACCATTTTCTGATGTTAAACGGTATGCATGACACTGTAATTATCCCTTTTAACTATTTGCCAATACTTTTAGGTGAGATGATTACAACATCATGCATTACCCCAAAAAAAAAAGAAAAAAAGGCTGTCTTTTTCAAATTGGGATTATTTGAAAAGCCACTACTTTTTTATAATCTACTATTTTGTCTCGTCTTTTGACAACAAAGTCTGAGAAAAATGTTCAAAGCAACACTTAACTTGGTAATGCTTTGGACCCTGCAAAATCAACTATATGCACTTACTATTCAGCAATTGGTACAATATTGAAAATTAAAGAAGAAGAAGACCGCCATATACAAATAAATGTAAGAAGAAAAAAAAATCAAGCATGAGAATTCTTACGAGTCAGGAACATGTGCCAGCATAAACAATGGAGTAAGTAAAAGATTGAATTGGTCTCAAAACAACATCCAACTTTTGACGTGTTGATTGTGGTTTCAGACTCTCTCACTGACTGCTCAAATTCACATTTTTTCCAGAGTCCACATTACATAATTTTTAAATAGCTTGAGTTGATGAAAGTCCAATTAATCTTTTTGTCAACGCCACAAATTCCTAATTCAACCATCTCTTATCCCCAGCTACTGCGCATATACATATATCCATAGTTCAACTCTCAATTTTTTCATTTTTATTTTCAATTTGAAAGAAAAAAAAAATGAAAGGACTCATTATGTCATTTACTACATGCTCAGTTGTAATCTTAAATTTTGGATACTAAGCTAAATGATACTAATGTTTTAGTTATTCTCGTTTTCATCTTGTAACGTGGTTTTATAATCAGAATCATCTATCTTTTAGGCCATCCTTTTATAGATCTACAAAAAATAAACTAAATCGAAAATTATTTTAGTCATCTAATTGTTATCAAATAAATGGACAACCCTAGTATTTTGGTTAAACACTAAACTATCACACTGTAAAAGAAATGGCTTATCTATTTCCAATTTTGGTCAACATTTTTGCACGATTAATTCTTATAATGACCTAAAAAATGAACGGTCGTTATCATCATACAATATTGCACAATAAAAATAAGAAGAAAAAAAGTATAGGGAATACGGAGCTCGCATTCCTCGTTTTTATATTTACTCTCACCATAAATCTGAATTATTTCTAACTCTAATATCATCTGCCGACCTTAAGGTCTTCAAAATTTGAAGAGCCTGCGCCTATAATATTATAATGTTGTTCCTGCAAAGTGAACACATTGCTTACCAGGCAACGTATGAAAATGTTTCGACGTTGAAAGGTGATTCCATTTGGGTGGCACCAAACTCTGCGTCACTGAGGACCGAAACTTTTAATAATCTTTTGTAATGCAAAACATTCTATGACACGAGGTCTTAGGACCAAAACCCATTCAACCATTTTGGCCTAAAGAGGAGCAAATCTCAAAGTTCGACCAACTTTTTACTTCCCTCTGTCTGCATTTTCCTTTCCGTTGGGCTGACTTATTGCTTTTTCAACATGTTCATATGAACCAAAAAAGTCAAACATATCAAAAAATTGAAATAGTATATTGACAAAACAAAGGCAACCAAAAGATAATTTTAACTTCATTTCGAAAACGAGTATAAAGTATGGGCTTATTGCACTTCACAATGTGAATTTGTGAAAGCAAAACTTATAAGATATTCAACTTGAAATGCATGAGAGAGAGTATATACTTGCAACTTTGTACGGCATGTTTTTCCTTTGTATTATTCAGTCATTTTTAATACAATTTTACAATAAATGGGAGAGTGTAATGTAAAACATGGGTACGACCTCTCGATGCATGTACTTTCAGATAGTATTCGACAACCCGTAATGTACAGGTCTTGATTCTAGAAGGAAGTAACTCTGACATATAGGATTTTAAGCTCATGTTGAAGCAATGCTACCCCTAAGTTCCAACTTTCAAACAAACCTTCTGGGCGGACCTGAACAAACATGGAGATATAGAGTCCGAAACGCACATCTCAACTGTGTTCTACTAGATCCAGGTGCGGTCAGGATTTTCATGAATTTGCTACAAATCCCTAACTGGAATCTCTCTGGCACTCCCCTGAACCTCATTTGACATTGATTCTCAGGTTGCTCTTGGTACTGACCGAATTTTCAGTCGAAATCCACATATATATAAACATTATTTCACACATGGATGCAGACTAAGGACAAAACCATGGCAGAAAGTTAACAAACCTCTCTGCACAGCCAGGAAAGCTTATCACCTCCCTTTTCTAATGGGAGTTGAGAATCTTATCCTTGTCGAATTCATCTCTTATCTTAGCATCCAAAAGAATCAAATATATCATCTTCAGTTTATGGCCATTTCTTTTCTTTCATTTTTTCACTGATGAAAACCTGAGACAAGAACTGAACTTTTGTTAAGCTATAACCTAGCAAGAAAATAAATGAGTTCACAAAATTTAATATAGAATGGGAAGAATGTTTACTCCATAAGTACATCCTGTTGTGATCACACGTAAGTTAGCAAGGTCATATGCAGCATACTCAAGGAATCAAATTGATCAGACAGCTTAGACCTGAAAGAATGAATGCATAATAAACTCAAGAACATGAATCATTACTTGAAAACCCTTAGATACATATTACTCAGGCCTTAAAGCCAACATGAACAAAATCTCACCTACATTGATGGAACCCGAATGTGAACACACAACTTCTGGAAATTGAAGTTATGATCTCAAGGTACACCTTGCTCAGAAATGGTATCTTAGGCCCTTTAGATGTAAAAGCCAGCACACTAAGTGAAGGCAAATGACAAGAAGCACAACTCTAGCTAAATGTGCAAGTTTCCGCCATAGCTCTCAGTGACAGATGCCTAAAAGATAAAATCAAGAAAACCATGAGGAAGACTGAGCAGAACACGGGTGGGCAAGATCAAAACTTGAAAATAGTGCCTCATCATACTTAAACTGTAGTCGTAATTTCATTCGTATAATACAAGATTCCTTGAAATGAAATGTTCGCTAATTTAGTGGGATAGAGCACAGAGTCTGGCTTTGTTATCCTCATGGTTTTTCCATTTAATGAGTTAAAAGGTTCTTTTACTAATGGTTTGTTCATACCTCAAATACAGCCCGATAAAAGCATGTAGAAGATGGTGCATGTCATTGCAACCAAAATGAAAATTTTAACTAACAAACCTTTAGAGAGAATCTTATCAGTTTGATGGATTATTTGTGTGTGTGTGAGAGAGAGAGAGAGAGAGAGAGAGAGAGAGAGAGAGAGAGAGAATTATAGCAAACCAAAAGATCCTATTGTGAAGGCAGGCTTAGTATCTATCATAGAAAAAATGGTTACCTATATGCAGATGCTCTTACTTAGACAAAGGCTGTAATTAAGATACTCTAACTGTCATAGGAAAAAGGTCTTGAGAATTTTGATTCTGATAATAATAACTACTCACCTGAAGATAAGGAAAGACATTGTTGTATACTTGTAAGAAAAATTTTGAATTCATTGTAAACCTGATACAATAGATAAATTCCAATAAATTTATAGTGATAAATGCAAAAATATAAGAGTGAAGATGTCGCAAATACACAGCCTAAACATAAAATACATCCTGTGGGGTATCATTCCAATGTAAATAGCACTTTTTAAAGATGACCATAGTTCAGAGAAAAGGATCCATCAAACACTAAAATAGTAATAAGCATGGAGCATGCAAAGGATGAGGCGGAGAAGAAAAGAAAGGAGAGAGGGAAGGAAAACATATTTTCCTCCATTGAAGCATTATTCTAGCCTCTTTGTAAAATAAGCAAAGCAATAGAAGAATTCATGTCATCCAGAGTTAATCTTTTACAAGGAAATTGCTTGACAACCCACGCCTTTCTCTTTTATGCACTTCTATGGTTTGGAAGGCAAAAGCACCTCCCAAAGGTAAGGTGAGAGTTTTTGCTTGGATTATGAAAATGTGCGTGAACACGTGAGAGAGAGAGAGAGAGAGAGAGAGAGAGAGAGAGAGAGAGAGAGAGAGAGAGAGAGAGGTGAGGGGTGGGGTGGGGGGGTGAGCAACGATGATCTCAACTGGCATCTATATTTACCTTTTAAGAAGACGAAAACAAACATAGATCTCTTCAATATCTGAGTCAATCTTTGACTTAATATATTGCCTGAGAAGGTCAGAGAAGCTGTATACAGCTTCAATCCAACTGTCAGAACTTGAATCCAGAGGATAATGAGATTCCAAGATAGTATTTCGCAGAATTGCAGATAAATTTCCACTTGACCCTGATTTGTAATACATCTCAGCAAGAACATTTAATACCATGCACTTGCTGGATTTGAACTCATCAACCCACCCAGGAGGGTTTCCAATCCAAAGTGTGTGGTTCAAAGCAGGATCACTTGGTCCAGAATGATCCCCATTACTCACATCTAATGATTCGATAGGCTTTTCTACAAGAGGGCCCAACGCAGCACTTGAAGATACGTCATGTCTCCTGTGCGCAGGAAGCTGCTCAAGTATGTCAACTCTCAGTTCTTCAGGCAATTGTTGCAACACTGAGGTATCTACTTGACTTAAAGATGAAGGCATGATATCAGTGTTTCCAGGACCTGATGTGGAAACTGCCACATGAGAGGACTCTCCCACAAAAGAAGGAATTGCTTGTTTTTCCACAACTGATTGCTGTATCACACAAGGAGACATACCAGTAATGTAAAACTATCCAAAACACAGATGTATAATAGTATTTTCATTTTCAGACAATGAGAACAGCAAAGTTTCAATAGCAAAATCCTTTTCTGGAATAAGAGCGTAGGCACTGAAACAAGGAGCATAGATCACCTAAGAACAAGATAGACCAACTGAATCTTTATTTAACAATTGCAACAGAAGAAGAAAATGACAAAAAAATGCAGAGATTCTTAGATTAATTTTTTTAATGATTTAGTACTTTCCAAAACAAGGTGAGAATTTTATCTGAACTTAAAGCTGCATCACAAATACAGCCGTATCACCTTAGGCTATTACTATGGAAATTGAGCAAAAGAGTGTACACATAAGGAACTGCGAGGCTGTAAAAGAAAAAGTTAACTTCTAGTTAATTTGAAATTCCAGAAATTGAAGAAGGTTTTGTTTCACATAATTCTGATTTTAGGTACTGACTGAATACACGAAGCATTGGCAAAACATAACTCCAGAAGAAAGAGCATAAGTGGGAAAATTTACCTCGTTTTCTACTGCTATTTCATTCCCAGGGACCACATCATTAAAGAGAGGTCTCCCACCCCCATTCCTTGCACCTAAGTAGATAAAACCAACATGTCCATCAGGACTAGAGGAAATATAAATAGGATCTGCTATGAATAGACGGGTAAGGAAAAAAATATTACCATTTGCTTGTTTATGTGACACAGTAGCACTGGTATTTTCTCGTTTATTTTTAGCAACAAAATCAACTAACACCCCGCCATAGATTCCATTTAGTTCTGTAAATATTTCTGGAGGAAGGCACTCAATAACTCCCAAATCAAGATGACATAAAGGCGGTGGTGCTGAAACCTGGTTCAGAGTAGGTTCACCACTAGACTGATGATTGCCTACTGGAGTTTGAACACCAAGTGAATCATCACATAACTGGCCTGAAGTTCCATCGGTTCTCCGATCCTCACAATCTGTAAGATGATCCACTGTGAAAGCTGTACAAATTTTAATTCAAAAAAGTAGTTTTTTATACTAATAACAATACAAAAGAAGTCAAGAATAAACTGTAACAATAAATATATATATATATTACCTACATTCACCCTCTCCCCAGCTACAGAATGAAAATTAGATTGCTCTTCTCTACTCCTTGAGGCAGGCATGAGCCATGATTTTAAAGAATTTTTTCCAAATCCTTCGAACCAAAAATATTAGTGAAGAAGTTGACCCCAGAGAGAGGTCAAGAAGATAATAATAAATAATATAGATTACTTCCTGTCTAGCCGAAGCGGCAACATATAAAATTTATGTCTGAAATGACTTAATTGCAAACAAACAGCAATATATTGAATACAGCTTAAGTGAACTTTTCAGAGTAATGTGACCTGCACCTTGCTTTGAAGTATCTGCATTCTCAAGCTTGGAAACTTGCAAGCCAATGCCCCGAATCTCCTTAACATCTATGTGCAAGTAATCAGAAGGTTGAAATGAAGTTATAAGTTACTTCTACATAGATATCATCCCCTACTAGTAGCAAAACTCGAGATAAAAATTTCCAACAGCAACAGAAAGGAACTTGAACATGCTATATGATTATAGAATAAATTAAAATTAAAATAAATAAATAAATAAATAAAAACCTACGGTAACAACCCACCACCTACTCAACCATCAGCATAATTGCATTACTTGTTCAGATCACCACCATATTTCCAAACGAGACTTCCCCCACCGCTGATTTTTTTTTTCTTTTGTCTGAATTCTGTAGCTGTTATAATAGCCATGCAAATCATCATCTGCCCCTAAAACCCATCACCGCAGACTGCTTATATATCTCCACTGCCTTTGTCATGGCATAATTCCTTGTCCACCACCACCGCCGTTGCCAATTAATGGCCATAAATACTTTGTTGTTTCAGAAAACTGGTCTATCTAATTAAAACTCTAATAGGTCATGCTTTAAAAGACAGCCAAAATAATATATAATCGTAGAAAACAAATATCCAGAGACCAACCAAATATGATGACTACATCAAACACTATATAAAATACATGAAATTCTCGACTTTCCTTTCCTAGGAAGTGGTTCAACATCATTACAAGACTGGTAACATGTATTTTTGGATTTATTCCATTTATATGAAAACATAAATATTTTCTGAAGTAAGCCAAAAGAAAATTTACCTATAGAGAAAGACCCAAAGAGCTGCTTTGCTATTCTCTGAAGCACTTCCACATCATCAGTAGCAACTGGAACCTAATATGAAACAAAACTTTGATCTTGGGCCCCAAATGCAGTACAATGATACATTATGCAACAAAACTTATGTGTACATGCATTTGTGCCAGCTACTTGCACATTTGTGTATATTTATATAGGGTAAATCGTGTATATATCGCTACCGTGACAGAGTGGCTCAAGTTTTCACAGTCTCCGTGGCCCATATACTTCACTGGCTCCCCTGCATCTTTTCTTCTTTTTTTAATCTGTAACAATATATCAAATAAAGTAGAACAATGTCAGACTTAGTTCACAACACCCAAGATCACTGACATGCACCAATCAATTAAAGAGATGAAGAAAGAGGCATAATAAGCAATGCACACTCAACCCTTATTTGACTAAAAAAACTTCAGAGAAGAAATACACCTTAAGGGTAAAAGTACGCCCCAGCACTCCACATCCTTGCAAGCGCAAGGAAACCTCCTTGCAAAGATTTGAGAGGAAGTACTGACTCTGAAAACAATTCAAAGGTCAACTCTTGACCTGCCTACATATAAAAGTTATGTTATGGATTTTTTTAACAGTTTATTAGACTACCGACATCTTTCAAATCCTTGAACCTCACACCCCAATTCACTTCAGCACCAATAGACTTGCTTTCCTGCACAACAGACCATACGTAAGCAATGCTAAAACGGTGGTAAACACACACACAAAAAGAAAAATGAAGTTAACGAGCTCTTAGAACAAAAATTGCTCTCGCAGAACTGGAGTGGGGAATTCAATGCAAAAGAGGAGAGTTGGAAAGAGAACAGGGTCATATGAAACATAAATGTAGAAAGTAAGCAGTTGATCTCCAATGTATGTTCTTTTCCAAACCTGAATCACCCCAACTAGCCGATTATCTATGCCCCTACTATGATTCCACAACATCTCCCCAGTTTTCATTCCAAAGTCCTTTTGAAGAGAGTCCTGAATAATCAAAGAAGACACAAAGACCACATGAACATCTCTAATGTTAATACAATGAAATTGCAAGTTATTTTTCAACAAGTTAAATTTGAATTATGACTGATCCATGAACCTCAACCAACAGAAAGTGTTGTCAAGTAGGATATCTCAAGAAATAGACCAGATTAACACCACATTAACAGATAACTCAGCAACTAATTCTGAAGTCATTATTAGTCCACTTAAAATGACAGAACATTATATGTTGTCACTCCCTTCTTTTTTTCGTAGCTTTGTCCTTCAGAAATTGAATACTGCCATGGAATTTTATTTACTTACAAATCAAAACTTTAAGCAGAAATTTAACTAAATCCAGTCAACTTACAAATTAGGGATTGACAAATATATAAATATAAGCTGATCATTCTAGGAACAAATGATATTTGGGAGATCATGATCTGCCCACGCTTAGCAAAGTTGATTATTATATATTGCAAATTACTCCTAACAAAGTAGAACTATAACTTAATTATCCCAACGCATGAAGAAAGAAAATCAAGGTCCAGATAAAAAAGACCTTTGAAATCATACGCAGCTGTCCACATGTCTGAACATTTTGCTTCTTCAACTTCTCCTCTAAAGTGTATCCTATTCCGGGAAGTTCTTTTATTGGAAGTTGATGTAAATAATCATCCACCTGATGTACTAAAACTACAATGTAAGTATAAGGCATACTGCAAAAAAACATTCCAGGGGTTGTCCATATTACAAACGGATGGTCACTGAAATTCAATATAGAAGTCCATTGAGCAAGTAAAAAAGTCAATGTTAAAACTTAGAATTATGAGGTGCATAACATCTAAGTCATCCTTACTTTTCACAAAAATAGCAACATTCATATGTTTGTGACTAATGTGTCAGTGTGTTTAATACAGGAATTTAAATTGACAAGGAGTCCACAGACTTCAGTCCTACAGATTTAAACAATAAAAAAATAACTACATCGTGGAAGTGAGATACAACACTAATAAACTACAAGAATCACTAGGTACTCAAAATCAATCAGGAGATAATGATCAAATGAGACAGAACAGCACAAGCATGCCAAGACATGAATGGGTAACAAATCAAATAGAGACACAAAAATTTTCCAAAGGGAAATACCAACAAGATAAACTTCTAGTGAAAAAGGTCAACCAAGGATCCCCTGGTGATCTGAAAAATGAAACCTCACTTATACAAAACATCCATGCCTTGTATCACCTTTTCCCAGTTTATTGAAGTGTATTGAAATGCGAAGAGAGTTTAAAACAAAACAGAATTCCAAACACTATACATTCAAATTATCATTTGAAGTATTTATGGCTAAAAGATAATAGCACCTTTTCTGCATGTATAAGCACCATTAATTATATGTTGTATTTTTATTTGTCAAATTTCCGATCTGGGAATTTATATTCTTCAACAGTATCCATATAACATTCAAAGAAAAAAAGTCTACATTGGTTCAAAATTTGAGCAAGAGAGGACAATGCAAAATAACACAAAAAAGATCATACCTTTTCAGGAGAAATGTAGCATTGACCATCTGGTTTAGCCGTTCTAGTGGCAAGACGGGCCATGAGCATATTTCTGGATATGCCAGCACTTGCAGTGCATCCTGTTGCCTCAAAGATCTCTTTTCTTACTGTTGAAGCTAACACCTCAGGATCTAACCCTTCTGCGTCTGTGACATCTAAAAATGCTTCATCACAGCTTACTGCCTAAATTAAACAACTTCAATATTAACAAGAAAGCAACTAAAAACTTGAAGTACTTAAATAACAAATTTCCAGAAGCATACTTGTACTTTATTAGAGTGCTTATGCAAGATGTCATAGAACTGATCAGCTACCTGCACAGCAGATCATATAGCTCATAAAATTTCCTCAACATGGCAAAATACAGGAAACAAAGGACAAAATTTTTGTTATCCCTGTCAGAGAAATATACAAAGTATAATAATGAGATGCTCCAGAAACCTACCTCCTCATAAGCTTCAAAATCATATGGAATAATGACAAGGTGTGGACAAAGAGCCTTGGCATTTCTAACAAACATCCCAGCCTTCACTCCTGAAGTTAGAAATAAAACTTTTATATACAGAATATAAGTTTCCAAGACAAAATAAAATTGAAAAAAGAAAACACTGCTACTAAGACTTGTCACCAAAACCAACCATAATCTCGAGCAGGGTAGTTCGCAGATGAAATTTCAGCAGTTCCCTTTGGACTATCAGAATGGCATACAGCTACAGGCCTATCCTTCAACTCAGAACGTTTCCTGATGACCACTGACACGAAAAAACAGTCCTACAAGAGCATATTGGCATTATCTCACTCAAACTCTCAGTTATTCAGAAACTTCATCAAGTCTAAGGTATTCATATTGCACATTATTCCAAAATCAATTAATTTTAAAACTCTAATGAATCCATAATTAACTGCCCTTGTGCTTAAATGAAATCACAGGGACCCTGTAATTTCAAACGAACCATGACCCCTGATAGTTCAGTGTCTAGGACATATCAAACTAAGCTAGCCCCTGTAATTACCAGACTAGTATAAGAACACAGCAATCACAATTCAGGTTTAACAGCCTTGGATTTGAAGAGTACCATGTCAATATGTATAATGGCAGTGGGACTAGCAGAAGCACTAAGATTAGGCTCTGTTCTCTTAAACCCTTTAGAAGATCTGGGAAAGCGCTTACGATACCGATTTCTCCATGTTCCTATGAAGTGCAGCCTTGAGCTCTGCGGAAAGCAAATTCCGACAGGATATTAAGAAAGACTGCAGCTAAGTATCTTAATAATTAGTACAACAAAACAGTAGCCAAATGCAAATCATTCACAAATATGACAACATCCCCTAGAACCATATGACAGATATAACTCAACATCAGAAGGTTCTCAAACGGTATGAGCAAATACGTTAGTATCATCTCAATCACAAAGCCTGAAACACCCATCATACGCAACTTCCTTGATTCCCTTCAAAAGGATAGCTTTAAAGTTTCAATTGGTAACTCCTTGAGGGTGATTGGTTTTGAAAATGGTATAAGATCAGATAAAATCTAAATGTCTAGAAAAGCAATTCAAGGAGTATGCCAATAAGTCATGGACTACTAGATATAACTGAAGTATCAGTAGAAAAGTATTTACCCTTCTCAGCAACAACAATGTAAGAAGAAAAAAAAATGGAAGGCATTGCTTTAGAAAAACTAATCAAGTCAAATTGAGAATTTCGTTCAGCAGCAATTAAGATGAAAAAATCTGGCACTAGCAAAGGAGAGCACACAATTATTTTTTAGTTCAGTACCTTGAAATAATTTTCCACAAAATTGGGATCCCCAAGAGTTGCATGACTTTGATTAGACCCAGCATTTGAAGAGGTTGGCAAGCGGCAGCTGCTAGCTGACACAGATGTTTGGTGGGTACTATATTGAAGCTCATCTTTTACACTGCCATCATCTTCCGCAGCCGAAGTAGTCATTTCTACTATTCTCATTTCACAATCTTTTACACTACTAATATGTAGCTCCTGACCAGATTCTTCATTGTTTTTCTCAAACATCACGTTATCAGATTCTCCACTAATTTGCCATCTGTGTTCAGTGGACCTGCACACTTCAGATTCGTCAGCATCTTCCAATCTGGCTTCCACCAAAGATGTATCCTCATTTTCATATTTTACTTGATTAGCAGCATCTCTCAAAGCATCGCCAGAGTCTGGGATTATTTTCGGAGCAAAGAAGGCTGACAGCCTCGGTTGGTTACAAGCAAGCTGGTCAAGTTGGTAAGGAACCCCTGCAGTGAGAAAATTAAAATCCCTTACAAATAAGATACATGTGATTCTTCATGCCATCCTTCAAAAACCGAAAAACAAGACCATGAGTAAAAATTATCAAAGTACGACCAATAATAATGGGGTTGAACAAGCATGATAGGAGCTCCTTCACAAAGTATTCCCTCAAGCAAATACCCCTAATCCAATCTCACACTTTACTTTCTGATACATTTAATAATAATATAACTGTGCCGTGCATCAAGATACAACCCCAATTAGTTGGTATTTTGTAGTAACGCTTAGCTGACTCCTAAATCTCATTGTTAAAAGAAGACCAAATAAAAACTTTAAGAATAAGAAGACAGAACAAGAGAGAGAAAGAAGAGAACAAATCCCACGAACTTACAACTCAAGAGTTTGTTAGCAGAAATTGAATCTAAAACCCAGGAGGGTTTCACCACTGGGAGCCCTCCACTGAAAGACCTGTATTAGGATCACGAACTATAAATCAAACTTATTGGAGAGTAAAGGTATGGAGAAAAACAAAAATGGAAATTGATTTTCATGATTTTATTGATCTGAAAGTAAGGAAAAAGTAGGCACCTCAAATTTTTTACTTTACTGTCAGGAAGATTACTGCAAATGATATGCGTAACACGATGTCTCGAAAAGTAATTCTCATATCTTCCACCATAGTTCAGCATGTAGCCTCGCAGTTCCTGAAACAGCTTATCATCAACAACACCAAGAAAACCCACATGAAACAACTCCTCTCCCTTTGGTGCTAAGAATCATTGAGGAAAATCAATAGAAAAGGAACCTCAAATTATTCATTCTCCACTGCTAAGTTTTAGCCAACCTTAATGTTACGGGCAATTGATTCAACAGCCAAATAGAGGTGAACATCAGAAATCAAACAAACCTGACTGGAAGGCACCGTGTAACCATCCACAAATATAGACACCCCGCGAAAAATATTCTTCCCGGTATTTAAACCATTATGCGAAGAACTCGAAGCTTCACTATCAAACTGATTATGGAGTTTTCTGTTCTTCTCTACCATGTAACTGCACTCAATTTGACAAAAACAGACACATTCAAATTTTGAAAAGAAAAAAAAAAGACACAAACTAGGCCTTATTGTTCTTCTCATCCAATTCCCAATTTCCATAGTATTGATCAAACACTAATTAAGAATTTGTGAAAGAAGTACCTGCCGAAATCGGAGAATGGGGATTTCTTGAAGGAGGAGCGAGAGGAAGAGTGAGAATTGGCGCCCCAAGATGCGCCTAGGGTTTTCTGGTTGGTCGTCTTCTTCTTCTTAGAGTTACTGTTAGCGGAGTGATTCGAAGAGTTGGAATTGAAGCTTCGTTTCGATCGTTGGCCAGACGATCCCGCAGAGCGAGACGAATTCAAACTCATTTCTATGGAGAAAGAGTGTTCAGGAAGCTGTTAGACGTTTCTGTGTAAAAGTTTTTTCAAATGAAGCGGCAAATTGAAAACCCGATTTATATGTGGGAAGGATTGACAGGCCTTGCTGGTATCGGCGCCATTCGCCGGTGACGGGGTTTATAACGGTCAGGTCGGGTTTGGTGTTTTTTTCGGTTTTATTTTTCATTTGGTAGCGTAGGAGCCCAAGGCGCAAAATACCTAAAGAAGACTACACAAGAACTTGGGCCTAGCAACCCTATATGGGCCCACTATTTACAAATGAATGGTACATTGAAGGATATAGAATTTCATGTGGGTTTATGCCCTTCCCTTTCAAATGACCGGTCACACATCCATTTGCATTAGTGGACGACAAAAATGCACAACAAAATTGACATGGCATAGAGTATAGTATTAATAAACAGACATACATGCTACAATTATAACATCACGTAACAATGTGACCTAGTTAGTTAAATGTGTTTTTTTCTCGTTATGATTCGATATAATAAACTCACCCTATTATTTTTCCTTTAAAACTAGAAAGAACAAAAAATTAACTCCTACATGAGTAAGATACAGCCCAATGCACAATAATTCAGTACAATCTATCTCCGAAATGCAAGAACTGCAAAAAGAAAACTGCACAAGATGGTTGTAGGCTCATTCTGAAGATGGCATTGGTAATTTGTTAACCCAAGGAAATTTACAGATGTAAGCCATGCTAATATAATCCCATCCAAAACCCACATGTATTCCTTCCTTCCTTTTCTCACTTTTTCTCCATTTCAGAATTACCAAAAAGAACGAAGAAAAAAAATGAAAAAAGAAAAAGAAGACAAAAACCATTTTTCACACCTACAGCTACTAACTTTCCTCTATAACCCTAAAAGCAGAACCAGCCAGATTCCATGTGATTTTCAATTCCTCTGCTTCGCTTGTCTTCCTCTGTATTCTCTTTTACCCTTTTCACGGTTTTCCTCAAAAATAGCTGTCGTCATGTCAAATTTATAGGCTTCTAAAATGACCAAAACGAGCAGGCACTAGGCGACCATGTACAAAAGCCAATTCCATGTTCAATACTTGGTTGAAGAAACATTATTGTTGTTGTTGGCCATGGCTGGTGACCAAAAATCAGCACCATTGTTGTCTGCCACGTGCATTGTGTACTCCACAGGGGCCAGGCACAGTCCTCTGCTCCTCAGGTCCTTTCTTGCTTCCTCCATCTCTCCATCCTTCCAATTTTCAAACCCAATTTCACACACACAAGTGAAAACCACAGTGAAATTATATTTTAAAAAATTAAAAAATAAACTTGAAAATTTGGGAAAATTCCAGTTTTTTTTAATACAAGCTATAGTCTAGATTACTCTAAATTAATCTAATTTGCAGGAATTGAGACTCAAAATTGAGTGTAAGGAGACGAAATCACCGCAATAAGCCAACTGATCTAACCCCTATCTGGAGGGAAAATCCCAGTTTTGGTATAGACAGACCGTCATGGTTTTGACTAATTGACTATGACTATTGACCAGGAGAAGGCTCTGTTTCTTTTTTCTTTTTTTCACTCATAGTGTCAGTAAAGTCACATCTGTTTGGGACCCATGGAGGCTGGGACCCAGTGACACGTCACAGTGTGGACGTAGATGGAAGAAGAAAGAAGAAAAATCTGACAGAGATGGTGTTGTGTGTGCAGCAAAACTTTCATGTAACGGGAATAGCATTGTTTTGTTATCCAACCAATAATATAATAACACGTAAAAGTTATCCCTCCTGTCATTCTTGGCCCTTTTGAAAGTCTCTCTTGTTGTGTGTGTGGGTTTTGTTGGGACTTACAGGTAATGAAGGCAGGCGTTGCAGGTAAGGCGAGCACAGAACCTGAACCTGATCGTGCAGGAACCTGATGTATCCCATCGCTTCGTGAAGCACTGATGCAGTATCTGTCTGCAGCAAGAACCCAATTTCCAATTTCCAGAAAACATTTACCAAAATGTCAAACTTCTATAACAATTTTATAATTCTATTCAATCAGATACATTTTTGCAACCAAAAACAAAGAAAAAAAACTATCTGGGTCAAGTTGGTTTTGGAATTTGACCTTGCCAAAGGGTGATACAAGTTGTTGCAGAGCTGCAATTCGTTCTCCAAGCTTCTCTTTCCTCTATAATGAGGCAGAAAAATTCAAACCCATTCGGTAAAATCTTGCCAGAAAAGACAGAGAGCATGGCATGCAAAGAGTGTGAGTGAGGGAGAGACAGAGGGGCATGCAATGGTGCAGATTAGTTTTTATGTGTTTCTTGTTGAAATTTCTGACCTTCGCATTGCCTGTCGATGTGGGATTCTCAGATTTCGTCTTCTTGGAGGTTCTCTGGCTTGCAGTCGTCGTTGTGCTGATGGTGCTTGCACACTGCACCGACTCTTGGCCTAATCCATTTCTCCTTTTCTGCCATTAAATCCAAAAAGCATCACAAAATCGTAAAAGAAAACAAATTAAATTAAAAATTAAAAAAGGAATTAAGAACTTGTTGTTCACTGACATTGTTGGATTCGGGCAATGCGTTGATGATTGTGTTGCTGGTTGAATAAACAGAGGAGGAATCGCTGCATGTAACCCCTGATTTCTTAGCAGTCTCTGAAAACCCAATTTCCAGACCATCGCCATGGCTGTGATCATAGTTCCCGAAGCAGAGCATTTTGGGTGGCTTAATCTGGGTGGAATAAGCAGATGAATGGGTGTAGTTAAAGGTTTCGTCGTCCATGCCAAGACCACAACCCTCATCAGCAGCGAAGAGTAACTGAGAGAAACTAGTCCCCTCTGTGACAGCCAAATGGTCCCCCTCTAAACCATCATTTTCGGCCATATCAACCCCACAAACAAAACCCAAAAGTCTGAAGCTTTTGGGTCTCAGAGAGAGAGAAAGAGAGAGAAAGTAAAAGGTTTGATTAGAACGAAGGGGTTTTTAGGAGAAAACAACGGAAGCTTCTTGTTGATAAGAGAGAGAGGGAGAGAAGAAAGAGAGTGCTCTGTTTTTGTTCTGTTTCTCTATGTGAGAGTGTGAAGGTGTTTAGAGGCGTTACAGTAGAAGAGAGAGAGAGAGAGAGAGATGATGGGTGGGGTGGGCTGAGAAGAAAGGAGGGTGTGGCTGGGCTTTCCAAGGCTTGGCTTTGGTTTTCTGCGACTTTGGTCAAACCCACCTGGCCCGAGAAAACCGTGGTTTCGAGCTCCAACGCGTTGTTGCCTAACCCCAAACTCAAAAACGCTCTCCTCTTCCGTCACCTTTCGTCCTTTCCATAAACATAATGTAACGGATGTGATTTTAGATTCATTAATGTTCTATTCAATTAACTTGTTTATGTTCTCACATAGGTACTTAATGATGATGCCAGGGTCAATTGTGTGTGGAGTCTGACTGATTCTTGTTGATTGATGCATGTGGATCTTAATGTAAATATGGGTGTGCGGTGCGACTGATTAATGTTTGTTGATGAACCCTACTGTGAGTCTGACATGCTTCTACAATTAGAATTCACTCTCTTTCTGCGTAACTAACCGTAAGAAACAAGTATTTCAACAACGGTTTAATAAAGTAACATGAAAGTATCCTATACTTTGGCGCACTTTTCACTTTTCAACTATAATATACCAAATTAGCATCATGCTATTTGAGATAATCTCATTTTTTATAGTTAACTTATATAATCTCCTTTTTAAAATAGCACCATTAATGGAATAGCTTTTAATATAATCTCATTGGGCTCTTAAATTTGGTATCGAATATAGAATTAAAATCTCATATAGCATATTTTCCATTGGAGATTATCTACCCTATTGACAATGTAAGATGTTAAATTGGTCGGTGATAGGAATGCAAAGATCCGTCACTCATATCAATCAACAACATGTTAGAAATGCACCTTTCTTTTGTCCATCCACGCATTCCAATACCAGAAAAATCCAACACATTATTAGAAGAAAACGAACGAACCCTTAAAGTCCTTCCCTAAAATCAGAATCGAATTTTCCTCTTTTTGTAGAACTAATTTCTGTTTTAACTTTTACGTTCGTCTTGCAATTCTCGTGAGAGCCGAACGTCTTGTCATTTGGTACGACTGGAAGTATGGAAGTCACCAACTTTGACTGTGGGGTCCCAAAACCAGACCATATGATTATATTTTCTTCAGACGAACATATGGAATGAGGGGTGCACAAGATTTTGGATGCCCACAACCCACATCATCATATTCTAAGTGATGATTGTAAATTTTTTTTTTATCTTTCATAAAACTATTAGATGCATATATATATAGAACTCTAAAACTGTTTAAAACCTATTAAGCGATATTAAACGCCAAAATTGTCCTTCTGTCGTGGCAAATCAATGACTTTGCTTTGTCTCGTTATTCTCTTTCTTGAAATGACTTTGCTTTGTCTCGTCGTTTTCTTTCTTGAAGGGTATCATCCCCCAAAACATACACCATTTGAGCCCAAAATTACTCTGTTCACGCCGAACATCTTGGCTGCTGGCAGATCCTCCTATGTCAACTATGTACACAAAGTTCTTGTAAAAAGATGATTTTGTTTCGACAACTTTTAACGTTCATTTATCTATTTTCTACATAGAAATCAACAACGAAGCAGAAAACGAGATTTGATATCATATTGGACAACTACTCTAACAATGTATATCAAATTTATAGAGCTCGAGCTCGTTCTTGTAGGACAAGAAATCATTTGCAGATAATGTTCATGCAGTGACCAGAAATCTCTCCAGTGCCAACGTCAGATTGAGTAATAACTGCAATAGAGATTTATATTTTCACAAGCTTCATAAGGCATGTCAGCTTGCAAATCTTGGTAACTACATGAAAAATGAGGTGGCTCGGTTTCCTGTGATGTGTATGACACCTTTGCTTGCTGACAAGCCTAGCATAAGTTTTTAGCACATCCCATTGTCAAGAATGTCCTTCATCAAACAAAAGTAAGAAAAATTTCGAAGTCCAGATTACAGTAAAATAAATAAATCAATGAGGCGGGGATCCAACGAAATTATTTATTTTTAAAATTATTATCCTTTTGTAACAAAACTCAAGTAGTTTACAATCTCTTTCACAGACAAAATTAAAACATCATTGAGTACAAATCCTTGGCTCCGTCAAATAATCAACAAAACAACACTCATGTTTGCAAAAGAAGCTAGTGGCTAAGAACCCTTTGGGGCATTTTGACGAACACTTGGCAGGCGCACTAAGCGGAGCAGATCTTCCTCAACTTGTCCGCCGCAGATTCATCCACAGAGTACTGCAATCACAAGAAAACCCAAATGGCTTTCAATCAGAAACACAAATAAACATACCCAATTGTCCAAATCCAAAAGAAACGTGCGTGCAATGAGAAAGAGAATGAGAAAGTTGACCTTGTTCAGGACCCAGAGCGAATGCTTGTATGCCCTATGGAAGAGCTCGTGGAGGGCTTGGTCATCTCCGGCCTCGACCTCTCTGTAATTCACGAAGTTTTCGCGCGCATACTTGGCGTAGTAAGGCCTCGTGTCCTCCGGCAACCGCCTCACCAATCTCAGAACCTCTGCGTAGATTCTCAAAGCTTTCTCCATTTCTCAGTTCCAAAGTATCCGGTGATCACCGCCTAAAACTTAAGACCCCTCCACGATGCTTTGGTTGTTTCAACAAACGGGCCTCTGTTTCTCGCCGAAAATTACATTGGGCCGGATATGGGCCGGTTGCTTTTTTTATGGGGCACCATATGCACCCAAATATCTGCTCATCACTAAAAAAAATTTGTTTTTTTTCTTTTTGGGTGTACAAGAAAGGGCATTACTTCCTTCATTTATTGGGAGGATGCATTTTTAATTTTTGTAAATCACAGCTTGATATATATTTATAAATATTTCATAAAAATATAAAATAATAAAATAAAATCTCTAAACACATATCAAACTGTGATTGACAAGAAAGTTTCTACTTCCAAAGAATATAAGAAAAAAACAGAAAACTTTATATGAAATGGGATAGCACTATTTTGCTATTCCCGATCAATCACAATATGCTACGTGAAAAAATTATCACACGTGATATACCGTAATTTCGAGAATAACTAAATAATACTATCTCTGTTTGATGTAAGTGTTTCTCAAAAAACTGAGAAACTAATAACGGAAGGAGGAGCCTGAAGCATTAACTTCGCTCTCTGAACATGTTAAATCTTTCAACTTCAGTGCCCTATTAAATAAAGCTTTGACGGGCAATGAATCAGATTTAAAAGAGGATGCCATTGCTCAAGAGGGTGGGAAAATTCTGAGGCAACTGTGACCGCAAATTAGCGGTGGGAGACCCCATCTGTAGAGAAAAACTTAATGGTTACTTTCCTGCCACGTGAGCATGGTAGGTTGATTGACATGCTGGCCAGTTAAAAACTTATGATTCATACGTAAGTTTTTCTTCCGTCATGTGGTATAAACACATCATCCATTCGCAAGTAATAAGTTCTTCTTTTTATATTTTTAATAAATTATTTTTGTATATATATGTTAAATTGTAATTTATAAGAAAAAAAAAGTAATTCATTATCGTTAAGGACGCAAGTAGTATGTTGTTCGGTAAATTGACAAAGTCCTAAAACAAAACAAGAGCAATAACAAACAACAGTCGAATAGACATAACTGGTTCAAATGCACCCAAATATAAAATCAATCATTTTCTCAACATTTAACCTTTGTTTTATTTTTGTCTTTTTAGTGATTCACAATGGGACATCAAATTTGTCTTTCCCATTACACGTGTATGCCGCCACACCCCAAAAACTACACTAAGATTCCACGTCCCCACGTCCTCAGTTTGCTACACATATTGCTTTGCATGCAAACAATTTCCACCCGAACTTTCAAACAAAGAATAATCGTAGCGAAGAAAACGAAGTTCATCTAAATTATTTAATGCATCCAACCAATATCCAAAACCCTCATAATCAAACGCAAATAAACCACTCGAATTAACGTGAAGCCCAAAACCCTTCCCTCATACTTGGTTGGTGTTTGCTTCCATGGTGGCAACTCCAGCATCACTCATTCTCTCTTTAAAACCCAACCCACCACCACATCCACCTCTCCACACTCTCTCCCACCCCAACAGCAGATACTCCCGAAATCCGGTATTCGAATCCTCCTTTCTCACTATTGCTTGTGTCAAAAGAGAAAAAAAAAACACACACACACACAAGCAGCAATGCTTGACATTTGGTCATGGATATCCGACCTTCCCAACTCGGCCGAGTGGGCCGAGTCAGACTCACCACATACTTTTGAACTCGCTAGCTCCGGAGCGAGTTACGACAGCAACCCAACTCGGTCAATCCAACTCCGGGCCGAGCGCACCACAGGCTCCAACATCGACACTCTAGTGACTTTCTCAGTATGCTTGCACGGCTTCAACAACCAGTACCATCCTAAAAAGACGATCTGGGTTTCTGACACGTGTTCACTCTCCTCAGACAAACCCTACCTCCACCTGTTGCTCCAGCTCCTCCGAGAAATCATATCCCGCTCGCCCACCTCTCACGATAGCACCTGCCCGCGCTCCCAGCTCCAGACTCTCAAACCCGACCCATTTTCCTGGATCATGGACTCCCACTCCCCCGAGTCCTTCTCCACCTTCTTTGACCTCGTCTTTGTCACGCGCCTCTTCTGGCTCTGCGCGTGCGACTCTCCGACCGAAGTCGGCTCTCTGTACTTCAAATCCTTGCTGGCTCCCAACCTCGAAGCCTTGCTGTGCAAGCAAGCGCCGGCTCTCCGGACGTTTCTGATCACCGTCGGCGTGGACGCAGAGCTCTGCTTCATGCGCACCGTTGGGTACATGTTAGCAAAGTGGTGCATTTTAAGAGAGGTGGGTGTCGGCTTGCAGACGCTGACGTCATCGCCGTCGCAGAACTTGGGGTTCTCTTACGCGACGGAAGCTTGCGGGTTTTGGGTGCTCAAGGCTTACGCGCCGGTGATGGGGATGAGAACCACACGTTCCGTCAACTTGAACCAGAAAAATCAGTTTCCGGGTTTGGAAACTAGAGACTCGGTGCTAAAATATGCCTTGGCGCACCAGCAGCTGGAGGCGGTTGTTCAGGTGGAATATTCGGTTGGGTTTTACGACGGGTTTATTCAGGTGACTGCACATGTCGACAACCTGCGCTTCCACGTGGTGAACCTCGGATTCAACAAAAACGATGACGTGGACTACGCGGAGGAGAAGTATTTCCCGTCGAGAGTCCGGGTCTGGGTCGGGCCAGAAGTCGGGGCGAATTACGTGAACGGGTTGAGTTTGGGCCGGTCCACTGATAACGGAGAGAGAGAAGTCAAAACGCAGAGGATTACGAAGGGCAGTTTCGTAAAATCAAAGAGTCCGAAAGTGAAAACCGCGGGGAGGGTGTCGACGAGGATGAGGAAGAGGAACTGGAGGTGGGACCAGGACGCGGAGGGAAACGCCGCCGTATTCGATGCGGTGCTGTGCGACAACATGACGGGTCATGAAGTGGCCACGTGGAACCCGGCTATTGGGGAGCATAGTGACGGTTTGCGAAAGCGATACACTGGAGCAAATAGGCCGTTTACAAAAACGGGGAGTTTGGTGTTGAGTGGGGATGAGTATGGGGATGGGGTTGGGTGGAGATTGAACAGAGAGATGGAAGGGAGCGTGCTCAAGTGGAGAATAGGAGGGAAAGTTTGGTTGAGCTATTGGCCTAATGAGGTGAACAGTTCATATTTTGAGACAAGGTGTGTGGAGTGGTGTGATGAGGTTGATTTGCCTTTGATTATTGGTAAATTGAGTGTATGATCAAAGATTAGGGTTTAGAATAAGTAGATCTAATTATGTGTACGTATGAAGTTTTTATGTTAGATTTATATAGTAGTTTTTTTTTCTCCTTTATTTTGATTTGGGGTTGTTGTATTAAACCTAGCTAGGCTCATGTAGGTTTCACCCAATCTAGATTTTCATGTTGGTTGTTGTATAAAAGTGTAATTTTCTTTTTAACTTATAATATATAGCAAAGCATTGTGTAGTTTGATTATGCATAATTCATACTAGTTCAGCTATGTACATGATAAATGATTTTTGAGAAAGACCATACCGTTGATGTGCTATTGACAGTGAGTCAATCACTGCCTATAAAATGTATCCACGTGCATTTTTCTTTTTTCTTTTTAATTAATACTAACTATTTTGATGTGATCAATGTTAAAGAATATGAGTCCCACATTAGAAATTTGACTAAATAAAATATAAAATATAATAAATGGTTTTACTACTAATAACACCGAGGCCTTTTGTGATAAAACCTCACACTTACTGAGCTTTGTAGGTGGTTAAGTTGGGGACAATATCGGTGTTGCTAGTAGTGAGCCGTTGACCCGTCTCTATGAATTTAACATGGTATCAGAGCGGGTGGATTAATTGGACCTGAATTACTGGGCCTTTGCCCTTACTCCATACCCAACATGTAGTGTTTACATGTTGGGCTTGAATGTTTACCCTTATCCAATACGTGGTGCTCACGTGTTGGGCTTGAATGTTTGATTCCGATGTGGGACTCATGTTTATCAAATGGGCCAGAATTCGGGTTGACAATGGCGGAGAATGGAACTCCGAATTTTTGGATGTGTTGTATTTGTCCACTTACATGATCACCAACGAAGTAAATTGGATCCCCGAGCTGAAAAGTGTGTTTTCATTGGCTATGTACCTCATCAAAAAGGATACCGGTGTTATCATCCTCCTAGTTAGAAGGTCTTCACCTCCATAGATGTTGTGTTTCGGGAACATGACTTATATTTTTCAACAGCCCAGGAGGAGAATCGAGAATCCACCACTTCTCCAATTCTTTATTTTTTTCCCCAGGACGTCACTCTGCATCAAAATGATCGGTTGCATGGAAAGCAACCGGTCCCCTCCCCTTAGTTCTTCAACTACAGAGAACCTGCTTCAAAACGATCGGTCACCAGCAGACAGTGACCGGTCGCCAGAGAAAAACGATCAATTGTCTCCACGTTGTCAAAATCATGAGGAGGAAATTGAACCGTTTTATGAGATTTTGCCCGTTTCAGCTCCAGTACTGCACCAATCACCTGCTGATGAAGTCATTCAAGTAATATCTTTTCTTAAAACTGATAACACTAATGAAATATCCCATGATGATTTGATTTCAGAAGACACATAGCCTACATATCAGCTTCTAGAAAGAAAGAACCGTGGCAAATCTCGAGTACATTATAAAGCATATATTAAAGCTAAAGGAAAATACCCCATCAATAATTATATATCTCTCAGCAGATTATCAAAGTCACGTGTGCACTATGTGAAGCAGTTGGCTGACATATCTATCCTCAACAATGTAATTGAAGCACTAGAAAACCTAAAGTATTCAAATCATATTCATACTTTAACATAGTATCAGAGCAGGTGGATTGATTAGGCCTGATTACTGGGCCTTTACCCTTACCCCTTACCCAACATGTGGTGTTTACATGTTGGCCTCGAATGTTTACCCTTATCCAATACGTGATGCTCACGTGTTAGGCTTGAATGTTTTAGTCCGATGTGAACTTGGCTCCACGTGTGACCTACTATGTGGTGGTCCCACGTGAGGGGTTGTGTTGAAGAATATGAGTCTCACATCGGAAACTCGACTAAATAAAATACAAAATATAATAAATAGTTCTACTACTAATAACACCGAGGATTTTTGTGATAAAATCCCACACCTATTGGGCTTTGTAGGTGGTTAAGTTAGGAACAATATCGGTGTTACTAGTAGTGAGTTGTTGACCCGTCTCTATGAATTTAACAATCAAGAGTGAACAACACCAAGACAATATTCTTTGACTCAACATCAATGGCCATGGAAATTTCACATTTCACTAAAGCAGCATTAGAGACGAGAGCCAGAAATTGAATCACAAATCATAGAGGCGTTACCTTTCTTGGAAACGAAATTGGAAACACCCCTTACCGGTTCAACAAATAAGGCCGTGGAAATCACCATATGCATTGAATCAGCATGGTCAACAGAAAACCCAAAAACTAGATTGCCGCAAGCTTGGCCTTTTCTGAAAGAGATATTGAATAGCAAGATTCAAGAACATGATGACAACCCCCGAAAATGGGAACAAGATCATCAAGAACTGCGTCACATGGAGCAAGAATCGCTGAGAACATCGAATGTTGCTTGAGAGCCAAAGAAATCTTAAAATCAAAGGCCTTGACACGCTTCAAGATTTGAGCCAGGAGGGCGTCCATCCGATCGAAGTTGGCTTCCATGGCCAGAATTAATGTGTTGTTCATGTCGTTTTGAAATATACACAAGAAGAGAAGCCTAGGACTATTGGCTGATACCAATGATAAACCCCGTTCAACCTAAACTCAATATACCAAAACAGAGAACAACTTTATTACTCAACCAACACAATACAATTCAACATTCTTGCTAATACTAATTAACCACTTAATATAGTCATACAATGACAGCTGTCTATTAGATTGCGAATGACTAAAGAGCCCTTAGGATCCTATCAAAGAGAGATATACACTTGGAGACTGTATGTTTTCTTTATATAATCAATATTGATAATTGGTGAAGGAATTTCGAACACAAGACCTATTAGGGGAGGGGAGGAATTAAACCTAAGACAATACGTGTGCGATATTTTTAGCCTCATATATTTCCCAGCCAAAAGCAAGCAAGCAATCTTCCCACTTAAGGCTCAACCTCTTGCACTGCAGGCTTAGATAAATATTATACAACAAAATGAGCACCTTGCTCATAATTCTGTTTTGGGTTTGCTCCTGGCTCTGGGTGATCTGGCCCTTGCATCACTTTCGGCTACACTCAATGGGTCTGCCCAGCTGATTACAGGGCATGTTTCCCACCAACAACCACTGCCACAACAACCATCTCTTCAAGCTTCTCTGCAGCATCCAAGGAGACGCCACTACCCATTTGAAGGTCTTCTTTTTCTTTAACTCCTTTTTTTTTTCCTTTTTTTTTTAAATTTCCCAATTCTTTTTAAAAGAATGTGTGGGATAAAGTAAAATTGTCAAATACAGAGAGTACAGGTGTCACTAAAGTAGACGAGAATAACGAGAATTGGAAAATATAGGTAGTAGTATAATTTCTTTTCAGCCCAAAACCCTTAAAAGTTCCAATCTTTCTGCAAGTTTACCCATTAAATTTAAGGTCCCCATTGTGATTTGTGTGAGCTTGATGAGGTTGAGCCCCAAGGCCTTGTAGTTGTTAGCTAATGGGTTTTTTCCCTAGAAGCTGATGGTTGATATACATATCTCACATCAGCCCCTTCAGGTCCGTGATCTTTTGTTTTGTGTGTTTTTTTGAATGAGGTTTTATTTCTCAGTATCTGAAAAATTCCATCTTTAACAAATCGTGGTTGATGTTGGCCTTTTTCGTATGTTTGTATAGTTGCATTGTCCCGTTAGATTGATTTCAAGTTTTCAACTTTCAAAGATTATGCTGCAATTTTCGCTCTTTTTTTTTTACTGTCTATGGAGTCTAATTTCTATGTTTATCTTTTTTGTTACTCGTAAGTTATAACTTTAGTCACCTGATAAAACACTGTGAAAACCCAATATTTGATCACACAAGTACAATAAAATCCCATAAGTTTAAGATGGTTCTTAACTTTTTATGCTTATCCAATACTGAAAATACAATGCTGAACATAATTTATGAGTAAATAAGGCTTAAATTGGTTCTTAATAAGGCTTAACATACTCATTAGTTCTCTATTGCTAAATTTCGGTTGTGGATCAGACCGGTACATGTACCAAATTTGGGTGCAATGCTGGCTGTGGATCAGTCACTCTAGCAGCCAGGCTCTAAGTTTGTTCATTCAAACACATGGAGTGTGAGTGACAAAATAAAGTGATCAAATCTGGCAATTCTGTTATTTCAAATTGTTGTCTGAAAAGCAGCTCCCTTTGAGCATTTTAGAGTTTCTTATATTGCTTCTTGTAAAATTTTCTCATTTGTTGAGGAAATCCCTGCAGTTGAGGTAAAGCTACTGAAATTTGTTCAACTTTCTCATCTGGTGCCCTTGCCTCTGCTTCTTTTGCTGAAAACAATTTTTTGTGGTTCTAGGCTGGGTTTTGTATTGGAATGAATATGACAATATGACATAATGTTGCATAAGAGCTTAGCACATACCATTGCACATAGAGCTTAAAATGAATTTGCTTTAGTAGTACCCATCCTACACTTAAGCTAAGGAATTTTTTGATTATCTAGAAGATAGAATTCTTTCTAATAGAGGCATTTGATTTCCTTCTTCTCGGTGACACTGTCCATACTGAGATGCTAGTTGGGTTATGCTAGCTTGTGATCTGGACACTTCAGAATGTGCACTGACCATATCTATGCTCATTTTTGTTACATGAACTTGTAGCTTCTCTAGAAAGCATCCAAATCAGGGCTATTATTTTGTTGAACTGCTACTATGCTACTGCTTGCAATTTTTTTTTCCAAACACAACACAAATAGATAGCTGACAAGAAATTCCAATGGTATTAGCGTAAGCATATGGCTTTTTGCTTCAAGTCTTCAAGTATTCTTAATTTTTCTTCGTATAGGTTTTCACCATATAGTTCTAGTTGTTTGTTTGCCAGTTGAATGTACAGCACAACCAGGGATGTCTATTGTTATTTATTTAATGGTAGATATCATTTACAACATGAGACTCGTGGTTTCAAATAACATCATGAGGATGCTCTTGCGTTGGCATTTAGAAAGAATCCATCAATGTTGTGTATGCCCCGTGGAAATGGTGACTGATTCTCAACATGACTGCCTATGAGAAAACCCAACCTCTATCCTCTTAGATGGAGCTTCTTATGAGAAATTTTCCTTTGCTTAACATTTCCTCACAAACAATGTTTGAATTCAACAGGAATGACATTTTACAGGAGTCATACCCCTGGAGATTCTGAGCTGAAATGCCTATGTGGGCTTCCTGCAAAACTGAGATTATCTCAAACCCCAAAAAACCCGTTTAGGTTATTCTATAATTGTCCGAAGGGTATTTCTGCAGTAAGTATGATTTTCTCTCTCTATTGAACTAAAACTACTTTGTTCAGATAACCTTTTTGTCCTAACTAATTCTGTTCTTAATACTGCTAGCAATGTGAATTCTTTTGTTGGTCGGATGAGCCAGCTCCAACGGGTGATAGGGAGACCGATGAGCAAAATCTTATCCGTCATGAGTGCATTCGACTACAAGAAAGCTTAAATGAAATCCAACAGGAACTGGATTGTGAGAGGACTGAATGGGGTAGGGAAAAATCAGAGCTAACTTCACAACTATCAACTGTGCAATTTGAGCTTGATGCTCTCAAGAAAAGAATCAAGATGGCAAATGAGTCAGATCTTATGCCCCCTCTTGACAAGCTATCCATAGCAGATGATAAGGATGATGATGCCTTAGTACTACATACTGTATGCTGAGCATGGACAGAATTGGTTTGCATGGCATATTTTTTGCTTAAATGCCCAGGTAGTCTCATATTGTAAAGTTATGTGAGCAAATCAGTTATGGCCTTGAACATTTATAAACTATCTTAGTGGTAAATCTTATGTGTTCTTGACTATTAAAATATTGAATTCTGTTTGGATGAAGTTATGGATTTCAATGGAAGAGAGAAAAGAAAAGAAGCTTCTTCCTTTTCTGAGCAGTTCATTTCTCGATTAGCTGCACGAAAAAATAAATGGAAAATTATTTTATTTGACAATATTCCTCAATATTCTAAGATATTACATTGAGATTTTGTTTTCTGGTCACGCACGAACAATGTGTCTTATACTCTAATCACTAATCAAATTTTTTATTTTTTTCTTGTGGAGCCAACCTGACACATGCATTTAACATATTCACCGCCAAACATCGGGAAGAAGAGAAAAAAAGAAACACAAATCTTTCTGGGTTCGCTCGTTCGTGATTATCGTCACCTCTGTAACATACCTCGTGCAACTACAGTGTTTTAGACCTACTTGACCATTTTCTATTATTATTATTATTTATTTATAATAAAAATAAAACCAATGAATTTGTAGTTTAAATGATTAAAAGTATTACTATTGCATCCGAGGTACGATTCAATTTCCTTCTTTAATAATATCACATTATTTAAATATTAAAAAAATATCGAAGATTGAGTACAAAGGAAAAAATACATTGTTTTAATCAACTGGTCTAATTTATATCTGTATAAAACTAACTCAAGTTACGAGAATAATTAGTTGTTGTGTTTGTTTGGTTTTAAGTCTTCTATAGCCCATGATTTTAAGTTTAAACATTAACATTAGCAATTGTAGTAGATTCAATACATTCCATTAGCATAATGTTACTAACATGCACATTTTAATTTAGTAATATTCCCACATAGACTCATGGTAAAAGAAAAGAAAAAAGGAAGAAAGCTTTTCAGAGGAGTTCAAAAACAAACAAACAAACAGACAATGCCGTGCCGCGGGACCTTTTTTTTCGGTTTACTTAACCCAAAAAATCTCATGCCGTGTGAATTCAAAGCTACTCACCAACCCAACCCCACCACTGTTTCTTCTGTACTTCTTCTGTCACTCTTTCATTTCACCCACGGATAATAAATCCTCAGCTCAAGGCCTAAACAAAGTCCTAAGCTTTTTCTTCTCCTTCTTCTTCTTCTTCTTTCTTGTTGGACTTTTTTCTTTTGTGTGTGTAATGGAGGATGCTGAGTGGGTTCTGGTGAGGAAGCCTGCGGAGAAGGACATGTGGGCCCCAAGTTTAGTGAAGAAGGAGAGTTCTAAGCCTTTGAAGGTTACGTTTTCTGGGCCTGCCAAACATTGGACTGATGCTATTCCAATCGGGAATGGGAGGCTTGGAGCCATGGTGTGGGGTGGTGTGGCATCAGAAAAACTCCAACTCAATGGTGAAGTACAAATCTTTTCTTGCATTGTGTTAATGATAAGTTCTGTGCTGTTGGGTTTTCTGTGTTTTGGGTTCTGTTTGCTTCAAGATTTGAAATGCTTGGTTGTGTGAGTTTCTGGTTTAAAGGTTTGGTCTTTTTTTTCTCTTGCTATTTTATTTTCTTATATTATTTGGTGGGTTACCAAGATCGCATAGGAAACAGAACAAAGTCATATTCAAGTTCAATTGCATTTCTGACTGATCCTGAATTGGGACTTGAATACTTGGAATGCTTGAAGTGATTAAAACTTGGAATGCAATTTCTAAGTGTCTATCAAACACACACTGTAAAATTATAGTAAAACTCATTGCATAGAGTTTAAATTGTTGTAGAGGACACACTCTGGACAGGAACTCCTGGAAACTATACCAATCCAAAGGCTCCAGAGGCACTCACAGAGGTTAGAAAACTTGTTGACAGTGGTAAATATGTTGAAGCTACTGAAGCAGCAGTCAAGTTGTCAGGAGATCCTTCTGATGTATGTAACTTCATCAGCTTTACTAAATCTTTTTCATTTTGTTATTCAATAAAAATGAATTGTAGTGAATATGACTAGATGTTAAGCGCATAGTAATATTATAAAATGTGGTCTGCAATTCAGTGCATGTACTAATTTTTGCTGATTATGCTTGATAGTGGGATCTTAATTTCATCAGGGACAAAGAGTACAAAATATTCTATCTTGTAGACGTCCATTTTGAAATTTTGTTTTCATTTTGTACATTAAATGTAAGTTTAATTTCGTAATTCAGAGCTTATGCTTAATTGCTGTATTAACGCAAGCTTATTGTTACCAATGGTACTAGAAATTGCATGTGGAGGCTTCTGATATCCGGGATAAATGTCCTATTAATTACTTCTTTTGATGAAGGTTTACCAACTATTGGGCGACATCAACCTAGAATTTGATGACTCTCACCTCGAATATGCTGAAGAAAGTTACAGCAGAGAGCTAGACCTGGATACTGCAACAGCAAAGATAAAATACTCAGTGGGTGATGTAGAATATACAAGGGAGCATTTTTCATCTAATCCTGATCAAGTGATTGTGACGAAGATCTCTGGAAGCAAATCAGGGTCCCTAACATTTACAGTTTCTCTAGACAGCAAGTTACATCATAATTCACAAGCAAATGGTAAAAACCAAATTATAATAGAAGGAAGTTGTCCTGGAAAAAGGATCTCGCCAAAATTCTTGAGTTTGAATGACAATCCGAAAGGGATTCAGTTTTCCGCGGTCCTTGATTTGCAGATTAGTGGTGGCAGTGGTGTGATACATGTTCTGGATGACAAGAAATTAAGGGTTGAAGGGTGTGATTGGGCTGTTTTGCTTCTGGTGGCCTCATCTTCGTTTGAAGGACCATTTTCTAAGCCTTCTGATTCTAAGAGGAACCCAACTTCAGAGTCTCTCAATGCATTGAACTCTATAAGAAATTTGTCATATTCTGATCTTTATGCTCACCATTTGGATGACTATCAGAATCTTTTTCATCGTGTCTCATTGCAGCTTTCTAAGAGCTCTAAGAAAATTTTAGGAGATAAAACTTTGGAGCCAAAGAAACTTAACCCTATAAGCAGTTTAAATTTAAGGGGAAGTGATGATGCCTTAGTTTCAACTGCTGACAGGGTGAAATCCTTCAAAACTGACGAAGATCCTTCCTTTGTGGAACTTTTATTCCAATATGGTCGATATCTGCTTATTTCTTGTTCACGGGTTGGAACTCAAGTGGCAAACCTGCAGGGTATATGGAACAAGGATATTGAGCCTCCATGGGAGTATGTCTCTCTCTCTCTCTCTCTCTCTCTCTCTCTCTCTCTCTCTCTCTCTAAGTAATTTGCTGCCCTTTTATTCCTCTTAGATTTCACAATAACATGAGGTGGTTACTTACTTCAACTTTGTACTTGCAGTGGTGCTCAGCATTTGAATATAAATCTTCAAATGAACTATTGGCCTTCCCTTCCTTGTAACCTAAGAGAATGTCAGGAGCCCTTATTTGATTACACATCTTCTTTATCTATCAATGGGAGTAAAACTGCAAAGGTGAGAATTCTGCCTTTCTAGTTTATATTAAAAGCCTTCCATAACCTTTTGACTCTACCGCATGCTGAGTTGAATTTGAGAAGATTCAAATAATTGTTTGGAATCTACCTGCTGCAATTTCTTGATTCTCTGTGCATTACTTTTCTTAGTAATATGCCTAGCACAATTCAGGTGAACTACGAAGCCAGCGGTTGGGTTGTGCATCAAGTGTCTGACATATGGGCCAAAACATCTCCAGATCGAGGTCAAGCTGTGTGGGCGTTATGGCCAATGGGAGGAGCCTGGCTTTGTACTCATCTATGGGAACATTATACTTATACAATGGACAAAGTAAGCTCCTGATATCTTAAAGACGAAGCCTGCAAAAACAAATGATGTTTTACTTAAATTAAAGTAATCAACTCAAGATTTGTTTTTCTGATGTTATGTTATGTGGGGACCAGGGATTCAGGCTCCTGAAAGCACTTAGGTACAAGTGAATGTTAGTTATATGGTTGTATTTTGTAGGGAACTTACTGTTTATATATGGTGCTTATCTTATCTGACTCAGGTTTTCTAGTAGGTAAATTGTTGCTAATTTTTTTCTACACCATTAGGATTTTCTGAAAAATAAGGCATATCCTTTGTTGGAAGGATGTACATTATTTCTGCTGGATTGGTTGATTGAAGGCCGTGGAGGGTATCTTGAAACCAACCCATCAACTTCTCCAGAGCACATGTTTATTGCCCCTGATGGTAAGCAGGCCAGTGTGAGCTACTCATCAACCATGGACATATCAATCATAAAAGAAGTTTTTTCTGCAATACTTTCTGCTGCTGAGGTTATTCTCTAATTTTATGCTAGTAAGTATTCCTACTTAGCTACATAAACTGTGGTTTGTATAACAGTAATTCCTTAAAAACAGGTTTTAGGAAGAACTCAGGATGCTGTTGTTCAGAAAGTTCGTGAGGCTCAACCTAGGCTTTTACCCACAAAAATTGCTAGAGATGGTTCCATTATGGAATGGGTAAGCCAGAGGTCTTATATTCGATTTCTTAGGAATCTGTTCCCAGGTCTTATATAATGTGTGATGAAGTTTTTGTACAGAATTGTCAATTAATTGTAAACTGACAAGTATCTGTGTTATATTGCAGGCTCAAGATTTTGAGGACCCAGAAGTGCACCATCGGCATGTATCACACTTGTTTGGCCTGTTTCCGGGACACACAATTACCATTGAGAAAACTCCAGATCTCTGTAAAGCTGTGGAAAATTCCCTCTATAAAAGAGGTTGGTACATTATGAGTTGATAACTAAACGTATAATTTTTGTATCACCATAGTGTAGGGCATTTGGATGCAAAATTGAATGATATGAAAAGTAACTTGAAGTTGATGTACCATGTAAAAACCAAATTCTCGCATTAGAATTTAGAAGGAATAAAAAGGTAATAGGGAGTTTTCACCATTTACTATTACAATAATATAGACATTGTTTGAAGAAAGGTGATTATGTAAAACTGAAATTAGGACTTTAACCTTCAGCATACTCCCTGAGGTTTGGTTTAAATGATTCACCATAACACACTTAGAAACCAAGGGCAAGACTATTTAAGTATTTATATGCTTCTTTGATTGTAAACATTAAAAGGAAGTATGATAACGTATACAGCTATAGAAGTTTCGGTGCTATAGAGTCAATAATAGACTAACTAATGTCTCCTTCCTTCAAGATCGCCCTACCCAAGAGAAGTATAAGAACAAACCAGCACAGAAGTCTTTGTGTTGGCCTGTTGTGAGTGTCTAATTTTAGTGCTGCTATAAACTAATGTCGTCGACCTACAAGATCACCCTACCCAAGAGTTTAGCTGATGGTGACTAGCCATTCTACATAAGATTCTTGTTTACTGTAGAAAACCCTACCTGGTTCTAGCTAATATAGAATACTAATGAACCCTACATGGTTTTCTGAACATATTGGAATGAGCTTCTTGAACACTAAGTAGTATTGCCCCTTAAATTTTTGTTCTTCAAAACAGGAGAGGAGGGTCCAGGATGGTCAACTATGTGGAAGACTGCATTGTGGGCACGTCTTCACAACAGTGAGCATGCGTATCGTATGGTCAAGCATTTAATTGACTTGGTGGATCCAGATCATGAAGCTGATTTTGAAGGAGGACTATACAGTAACTTGTTCACTGCACATCCCCCTTTCCAGATTGATGCCAACTTTGGGTAAGCCACGTGTGTTATTGATGACCAATTCGTTTCCTGACATCTTGCATTATTCCATTCCAAGTACATTTTTATTTTCTTTTCCAAAGGTCTGTTAATTATGGTGGTTTATTTAACAATTAGAAAGGGAAAAGAACACTGAAGGGGGTTGGAAGGGTTAAGATGCACTTAAATTTCATTGTTGTGTCAAGTTCGTCCATTGCTGAATGAATTTTCTTGAAATGTTATTTCCTCTTATATGTCCCAATGCAGACTTTCAATATGCCCCATAGACCAAACACTTTTGTGTGTTACAAAGATTGTTAGCTAGACATGCTAGTAATCTCTCTCTTTTGGTGCCAGTTTTTCAGCCGCAGTTGCAGAAATGCTTGTCCAAAGCACCATCAAGGACCTGTATTTACTTCCCGCTCTTCCCCGGGATACATGGGCAAACGGTTGTGTGAAAGGACTGAAGGCTCGTGGTGGGGTGACAGTCAACATATGTTGGAAGGAAGGAGACCTTCACGAAGTCGGTCTTTGGTCCAAGGACCACAGTTCTATTAAAAGATTACATTATAGAGGAAGTACAGTTACAACAAACATATCATCTGGCAGGATATATACTTTCAACAGACAGTTAAAACGTGTGAGGACAACATGTCTCTGAGGGCAGCAGCATACGCAGTTTTAAGGTCAAATTCATCACATTGATTTATATTCCCAATAAATGTGGAAACGAAGTCCCTTCTTTGTTTCTTCTTAAGTATCAGTGTCTTGTTATTGATTGTGGTTTTTATTTTTCGGAAGTCAGTTTAGTGTAGCAAATGAGAGAATAATTCAAGGCACCTTACTTGTATAACCATTAGTAACACTTCGAAGAAATTTGTAAGATTTGTTTGTGAGCTGTCATTGAATTCCAGCTCTTTCTAGCTCAATGGCAATTCTTCTGGGAAATTAAAAGGAATTGTATTTTTTAGTGTCTTTATTATGTTTTGTTCATGCATTCAATAATGATGGGACAAAGCTCACAGCCTACAGAAAAGAAAGGAATACCAACAAATTCTACAATTATAGCTAAAGATAAATTATTTGTTCAGAAATATGTCATTACAAAATCAGTATAGCCAAATTGTTCTAATTTTTTAAAATGCAAACATTTTGGAGCCGTTTCTAGTCAAAAACGTAGCTTGATGTTCGATCACAAGACCTTGAATGCATGGATAATTACTTTTAACTACTTGAACTATAAACCTCCTTACAACTAGATAACATTACTTACATACACAAAGAAAATCAAAAGTACTGATATATATATTTGGTAAGCCTCAATATTTGATCCGAATTGACACATCCCTACCAGAAAACATTAGTTTTAATTTAAGGGGAAAAAAAAAGAAGAAGAAGAAACAGAAACGTATTAATAATAGCGGTACATAATGAATGGCTAAGAATTCAACGGTCAAGATGATTGATGCACATCAGCTGTCGTGCACCTGTGCAGCACCATCCCCCACAAAACAAAACCCTCACAAAGCCCTCGCCAGAGAAGCCACACTCTTGGCAACAGTAACTCAGAAAATGGCTTGGCGCTCAGCTGGTTCGTTGTCTCGGTCATTGGTTTCTACGGCTAGGGTTTCGTCGCTCCGTTCGGCGCCACCTCTCCGTCGTCTCCGTCCACCGACTGTCTCCACTCCTCGTCGCCTCGCATTCGCTTCTCCCAGGTCCCCTTTCAGGCTCTCCTTTGAAAAAAAGAGATTATTTTTCACCTATATGTTATTTGCTGATTGGTTGCTGAGAAAATGGAGGAAATTGAATCATGCGTTGTTATCTGATGATATCTGTTGATTTGGTGATTTATTTTTCACAAATATACTGGAAAAATCGTGTGATTTTGGGGTTTCATGGTCTAGAATAGAGTGAAACAAGCGAAATGTTTGGTTCACCATTAGAAAAAGAAAAAGAAATTTAAAGGCAAAATCTTTTCTTTCTGTTCATTTCCACTGTTTGGAGTAATTGGGAAGAGAAAATGGATTAAGTAGCCAATCATTTTCTGGGAGGACGTCTCTTATTCTTTGCCCTTTGCAACAATCGACTGGATCATGAATTTTCTATAGTTGTTTAGTGTACCCTTTTCTTTTTATTTCATATCTGGTTGCTTTACATTATGAAAGAGTTCTTTTTATGACATTTGCCTTCTGGAATCTGAAAATAGCGGTTACTTATTTATGGTATGAGTATAACAAATAGTCTTCTCATTTTTACTGGCGTTGTTTTGTTTCTTTTAGGAACTTGGGAGAACTGGGCTGCATACAATCGCTTTTGCCAATGCACAGTGTGACGGCTGCAACTTGCCTCACATCTCATCTGGCTGTCAATGCGCGTGGTTGTTGCGAGTTGTCACACGGTACCTTCTGCCGTACTTGTCAGGATCGCTAGTAGTCTCTTTGTGAGTCTTGCTGATTCTAGGACACATGACAAAATTGAAAGAAATGTTTTTTGCCGTTTTGTTTTCAATCCTTCCGCTGATGGCCCGGGAGAGCGTTAAAGTAGAATAAGTAGTGTTGGCTCATTTAAATCTAGACACTGTTTGATTGATAGAATGATTTTTAAACTAGGTAGGATTTGTAAGTATATTAAGATTGGTTATTAAGAAGAAATTGGGATTGGGATTGATAGGGAGGAACAGAAAAGACGGGTGATGCGCACAGACTTCCAATCATCCAAAGGCAGGAGAATGATGCATCGTTGTAGGTCCTCTTTCATTCCTTGTTTGGACGTTACAGATATTAAGCTTTTCAATTTTGAATTTGAGTAAACAGAGTGGTGTTTGGTCAAATAACGTGCTTAGATAACAAATTTAAATACTTTTTCTCTCTTGTTTCAGGTTATTATAAAATTGACTGATTGCATCGAGTACTTGTTCTTTTTAGTCAATAATTGCTTTGATATATTTTTTTTCCCCATGTTAAATAAGAAACACCTATGGACTCTTTGCTTTTGTTAGTTTTTCTCTGCATAATTTGTTTGCTAGTCTGAAGTTGGGGAGTGGGAATGACTCATTAGTTGGACCTATGTATTTGTTTTTTCTGCTTATGATACATTCTTATGGTAACATTGTTTCTGACAAAAACTGCTGCAATTTGGATAGGCGTGTAATTTCTTCTGTCAGTCATAAATTCAGTAATAGAACAAAAAATTGTCTTTGTTGATTAAAAGGAAATGAAAAGCTTTTATATGAAAGCTGCTTATATGGTTTTATCTTCAATCTGTCACATGCACTTAATCTTTTATTTTTATTTTATGTTAAAACTCTTGCTATGTTCGAGTGCATCACTGCATTCAACTTATGCTGCAAATGGGATTTTGTTAGCTGTTTGACTTTTAACCTTTTGATTTGGAAGGATATCCTCGCATTTTGGTGCAGTTATTAGTCTGGATATTCATTTTAAGCATGGAGTTGGGGAATAACCAGAACAAGTGTTTTGATATGCTTGGATTTCATGGAATAAGCTATAATTTGGTTTGTTACTGCCAATCTGATTTAAAATTCTTACACAGCTCTGCCCCTCTGCTATGCAATTGCAGGGACTTGAAAAGACATTTGGATCAGCATAGTTGAGTGCAACTATATATTGGGGTTGATCGTAGAGTTTGGCTGTATCCTGTAGGAATGAGTGCTTTTGGATTAGGATCCTTTTATATTTTGTTCTTAATAAGAAACTTGATAGTTCATCTGATATCTGTAATGACCTTTAGGATGAAGGTTTATAGGTGTTTGAACTTCAGTGCTTATTCTTGAATCTTGGTCAATTTCTGTGTCTTGTGAGTTGTGATTAATTGTTTCAAGGGTCTCTGTTGATTATAACATTATGTTAGTTTTTTCTCTTTTGAATAATAATGTCAGTTGTTCTAAATTTGCAGCATTTGTTTGTACTTATTTTTGGGTTTATATTGATAATGCACAAATGCTAAAAGCTCTGTGTTAGAGTAGCAGGACTATAAAGCCCATTCTTCTATCACTTTGTGATAATTCATTATTCCTTTTAGGAAGCTGAGACTCTAAAAACAAGAAGACAAATTCAATTGCAACTCCAATCAATACTGTTGCTAGGTGGAAGGTTTTCATGTCATTTCCAAAGATCCTAATAGCTCTTATAATGCATCTATGACTCGTGATTCTGTTTATATATCGATAATTATTCCCGGTGCAAGTGTCATAATAGAGACTTGAAATCACATGGGATGCTGATATTGTGAGAAGGAAGAGCACAAGTGGTGTCGCTGTTAGTTTGTGCAAGTATGGCCCATTGCACATTGCATTGATCTGTTTGTGGGAGAGGATGAAGTTCCAACCTGGAGAAGCTGGTTCATGAATCATGTGTTGGAAATAGTTGGTCTTCTATTGGTTAGTGGCCAATGTGTAGGTAGACAACTGCCAAATTTGGTAATCTTCTGTTTGCCTAAGCACTTCTCAAAACAGTTAATCTATCGCAAACTTCAATCATGTAGCGTGCTTTGGCCGTAAACCGATGAGCTCTGCACCCGAATCGCACCAAGTTTGGTCGAACAGCTCTGTAGAGCATGACATGAGTTAGCTAAATTCATCTTACTACCCTTGTAGTTTAGCTCATGTTTGGTTTCTGATTAGAGGTTCCTTGTCCTTGTTGCAAGTTTTTCCTTTAGCTGCTTGATACCTTTTTGGTTACAAGAGAGCCAACTGGGGAGAGAGATTCAAAATCTAAACTTGGAAGTATGGGAAGAACGATAATCATTTTCTTTTTTATTCAAATACGGGGAGAACGAGACCTGAACTCTTGCCGTCTTGTAAAGTAATATGCTTTTACCACTAGGAGATTATTGAGCAACGATTCTATATTTAGCTAAAACTTTTAATGAAGTTTATCACTGGTGTTCATGGTAATCAAATATAACATCACCAATAAATTAAAGTTAAAAATTAAATTAAATAAATAAATAAATAAAAAGTGGTAACAGAAGGTTCGTTTTCGTTTGAGCATGTCAAACAAACAGAAAACATCAAGTTGGTTTTTCTCATTTGCACTCGTACCAAATGTTGATTTTAAAAGAAAAAAAGAAAGTGAAAGGCCACTGTCAATGTCAGCTGTCGATGCAAAGTTTCAGTTCATTCTTGTAACAAAGAAGCATTTGGGGCCACATGCAACTTGCAACTTGCTCTCAACTCAAACATACATGGGCTATTATTTGAAGAGAATCCATGAAGAGAAAAAATCCAAGTGAACACCAAGTTCTTCCCATCCCCACTTTCTCTTGTGGTCCACAGTCCACAAGGAGACATTCAACAAAGTTTTTTTTCATAGGTGGATTTAACTCAAGTCACATTGAAGTGGGGCAGGAAATTAATCGAATCTAGGTTCAACATTTGTTGCAAACAAAGAAAGTCAAGAGATCGATAATAAATTAGTAATCATTTTCTCCATTCACTCAAAGCTTCAAGAAAGAAATGGATCACATTTTCTAATCATATTAGCAAGTCATATATGTAATGTAACCAACGACATTAGATTAACATGTTTATTAATCCGTTATTGAATTTGAATGAATTGAATTGAGGATGAATTGAATAGAGTAGGAGTTGGATTGAGGAGAATTAGAATCTAGATTCCTATTGAAATTGTTTGTTAAACCATATGGATTGAGGAGAGTTAGATTCCAGATTCCTATTGAAGTTGTTTACTAAACCATATGAAATTCGGGTATGAGTGGTGCTAATTACTAAAATGTCCTTGTTGTTGGGTTAAAGTAGATGGCAAATTTGGAAATTTCAAAATTGTGTGAGGATATAATGAGTAAAAAAAGATAACTTCCTAAAAGGTTAGTTCTTCATGAATTAGAATACCACCTCCTATCCAAGAATTATTCCTCTAAAATAAGGAATTCAATTCCTAATTTTGTATGGACCTCACTCACTTTTTAATTCCTTGATGCAAAATAAACGCAGAAATTCTCCATATGTGAAATTCAATTCCTGATTAGTAAACACACCATAATTGATTATATATGACACAAAACCGCGTGTGCTTGTTACATCAATTATTATCATTAACAATCAAAAAACTCTTTATAATAATACGAGGTTTGTTATAAAAGAATAAAAAAAAATATAAACATGTGGAGCCCACTAACTATTCATTACTGTTCATTACTGTGCATTTGGCGGCTGATAGAGTTTGTCTGTCACGGATGTACTGTTCATCACTGTTCATTACTGTTCATTTGGCGGCTGATAGAGTTTGTGTGAACAGTGATGAATAGTGATGAATAGTGATTATTTCAGCCTATAAATAAGAAGAGAAACGGAAAGAAGAAAAGAAGAAAAAAGGAGAAAGGAAGAGAAGGAAGAAAGAGGAAAGAGAGAGCAGAGAGAAATTCTAAGAAGAGAAACGGAAAGAAGAAAAGAAGAAAAAAGGAGAAAGGAAGAGAAGGAAGAAAGAGGAAAGAGAGAGCAGAGAGAAATTCTCCTAGAGAGAAAATTCAGTGAGCCACATATATTGTAAACACTAAACTTGTAACCCTATTATTTTACATAGTGGAAAAGTTACTGCTGCTGCTCTCCGAGGACGTAGGCATAGCCGAACCTCGTTAAATGCTGTGTCTCATCTACTTTACGTGCAGCTCTGAATTATCGCACATATCCCAGGTTATTTTATAACACGTTATCAGCACGAGAAGCTCTCAGGTATAATTTTTGTGCTGCACTATTATTTATACTACTAACCATTATGTTGATGTAAAGAAGAAAAGCCAACGCATCTAGCTTTCCACTAATATATCAGTATAATATATATATATATATTATATATATGAAAAGTTGATGGTAATATAATATACTATATTTATCTGCTTTTCTATTACTAACCATTAACAAAAATGGACCCTTGGTAATACTAAACATATTATCAGTGGGAGACCGTTACTAATACTAACACTTTACTTTATGAAATTTACTTTATGAATTTATTTAAAAGGGTGGTGCGGGTTTATCGTCCACGCCTTTACTTTTATTTAAATGTATGGAGCAGAATTAGTGCCCATACAAGCACATTTAATTTACTGCACATTTACATTTATTTAAATGTATGGTGCGGGTTTATCGTCCATACTAGTAATTTATTTACCAACAAATTATTTCATGGACTTTACTGCTATTTAAATGTATGGTGCGGGTTTATCGTCCATACCAGTAATTTATTTACCAGCAATTTATTTTATGGACTAAATGTGCTGTATGATGAGTTCTTTTTACAGTAAGCAGATCAGGACCAGAAGTTCCTTGATCCTCATCATACAATTACATCAGGACTGGAAGATCCTTGATGATGATATTAAAATGAGAGCTGGCAGTCTCTCCGGTACTGTATTTGTAAACATGTGATTGGACTTAAAGGTCCTTGATCCATGACATGTAAATAAGGACCTAGAGTTCCTTAATGATGTAACAGTACCGTATTGGTTCATAGTGCCGTACACATGGATGATAACTGTACTGGCAGATGTACTGTACACATGAATAGATATGCATTCATGACTTTGATGAATAGTACTATTCACATGAATAGTAACGTATGCATAAATATGAGCCATGGATGATAACTGTACTGGCAGATGTACTGTACACATGAATAGATATGTATTCATGACTTGATGAGCAGTACTATTCACATGAATAGTGACGTATGCATAAATATTAACCATTTTGGATAAACCGTCACTATTCACAAAAGGGAACCTGCAGTTCCTTAAACTCATGGATGAGAAATTAAATGAGATGCCAGAAGTTCCTCAAAATATGGACAAATATGTAAGGGCTTGAATTCTAGAAATATGTACAGAAAATTGTAAAAATGTCCATACCATGAGAATATGTGATTTTGGCCCGAAGTTCAAAATCTAAGGGGATTGAATGTCCATACCATGAAAATATGTGATTTTGGCCTGAAGTTCAAAATCTAACAGTGTTGAGAACCTAAAGTTCCAACAGTTAAATGGACAACCCTTGAGGTATTATTGCAAATGGTGGTACGCCACATATTTCTTTGGCATAAGAAAATAATGAATTTAATAAAGTTCGATTATGTTATAATCGACACCTCAAGGAAGAAATATATTTTGTGAATTCCGGTTGTTAAGAATACACCGTGAAATGGATAATATCAGTATAAACCTCAAATGATGAATTGAGGCTCCCCACATATTTTGTTATATCTGGGCCGGAAACCCATGGATCAAAATATATGAGAGATCCTGAACTTGAAATTGTGGGTATATAGAAGTTAATGCTCTTCACTACTATATTGCGATATTATCGTGGATTTTACTCAATTCATATTTCATGTCCATTTGAAAAGGGCAAATAAATTCTGAGTTTGTGTTCCATACGTTGAAATATGAAATTTGGGAGAGGCGATGTGGTTATTTGAACCTATAAGGAATAAGGTTCCAAACCGTCATTTTGAAAAGACGTAAAAACCACAGGTGCAAGTTTAAGAAAGTGCGCAATTATTATTACAGGAACATACAACAGATAGATTTTTTCCTGCAATGAAGGTGCAGGCCCTGTAAAATCTATAAAAATACATTATGTTCTAGAAGCCTCTGAAGGAAGAGGACGGCGCCTCTTAAGCTTAGCCATGAGCTTCTCGTGGTCTCCCAAAATTCTTTCATTAGAGACCTGCAGCATGTCTAGCCTTCTCAGTGTATCAACTGAGTACGAACTCACCAGTTTCAACAAGGAATTATTCTCTCCTTTAAGTTTCTCAACCTCCTGTTGAGACTCATGAAGCATTCTTTGGAGAGACGAATTTTCAGTTGTCAGCTTCTCAACCTCGTTTGCTCTAACACGCAAACGATCAGCCATGTTAGAAACAGAAGCGGCACTCTGAATGCTAAAAGCCATTGAGTCATCAATAGCCTCTTCCTCAGATCTCCCTGTTAACAGCAGTTCATCCATTGGAGTAATGAAATTCCTAGCTACTATGACAGCAGTAGCATCATTCATCATCACAGAATCTTTAACTGTGAGATGACGATTTTGGGATACAAAGGATGGACGCCAAACGTTGGTGTCACTGGGAGCATCATTTAAATTGAAATAATTTGGGCAGGAAGAAGAGGAAGCCATTTTTGAGAAGGTTTCGAAGAAAGTCTTAGGAAAACTAAAGTTTCAGAAAATGAAGAAATTTGAGTTGAAACGCAATTGCTCCAATCAAGTTTTACAAAGGCCATATCTATAGGAGGAAATATGGCTACTGTTTTTCAGGACCACAATATCTTCTCGAATCCCCATATTATCTTTTTCTTTCCTAGAGTCCAAAACTTCACGTGGTCTCTAATAATGCCTGTCGGCACTTTCGGCGTTTTCAAGCATTATTTTCAAAGCCGATCTTGCTTTACGGATTTCACGGAGCTACTTTTTCAAAAGCATCCCGAGAATCTCGCACTTTTTTCAACAGCATCCCGAGAATCTCGCAATTTTCCTATGGTTAATTTGAAATTCACCGGTTCTACCTATTCATTGTATTTGTGTATAAATGTGTTACTAACGAAATTTTCTTTGCAGAAGACATCCAGTTTACTCCATACCTAGTGATGCGATATCTACTTGTTTTTCTTATCAGTAAACACTTAATATGCCTGAGAAGCAAGACTATCTCTGATCATCCATTCAGGAAGCAAGACTATCCCTGATCATGTTTCTGCAAGATCAGGGAACTGTGAAGGCGGCCTTATGCTCTAATCTCCGGAAGTTCTTCTAAACTAGAAGAAATGAGAGCTTGTCGTTTGCTCCCACCAGCTTCCTTCCTTGATTGCTGAGCATGTTGTCTGCTCCCACCAGCTTCCTTCCCTGATTGCTTACCTTACCTTGCAATCAATATCACAATCTTTGTATCTTTTCTTTCTTTTTATAACTCTCTGTTCATAAGGGATTCTATTACTTTAGAACGAACATCCAAAGAAAGAATCCATACGGTGATCCTAACTCTAAGGGTTATTTATTTATTTTTGACAGAGAGAAGAATTGTGACTTTTTGCTCTTGCAGGATATAACTAGATCATCAAGCGTTATTGGACCGATACGAGCTTGAATGATACTTGAGAAAAGTTTCTCCCACCTAAGATGTAAGCAATACTTGTGTTGTTTTATGCTTATATACTTATTTGATATTTTATCTTGAAAGGTAACCAAATAGGGAGATAAGTCCGTTCCAAAAGAATGGCTTGCATGTATCCATGAATTATTAACGCAAATTTTACAGATTGCAAGTTGGATACATTGATAATACACTGCACAGATTAAAGTCCCATAAGAACAGAATATGGGTATAGCAGTGATCAATATGATGCACGCCTGTTGCGTAGCAAATGATGTGGATTGAAGTCCCGAAAGGACAATCCTTTGACATGTCAATATTGATATTGTGCACGCCAAATGCGTAGCAAATTATATGGGTTAAAGTCCCATAATATGGGTTAAAGTCCCAGAAATTAATTGACATGTATGTATTAATCTGTGGCATGCCTGCAGCATGACAGATATATGGGTTCTAATTGTTCCAACTCCCTAAATGGAGATTATCCACGCCCTACTACTAAATAACGCTCCAATGGAGGTTATAATCCACATTCTCACATAATAAAAGCCCCATGAAGTGGCTTGGGTACCCAAAAGCAAAGAAATGCTTATAATTGATGCATGCGCATGCACATGAGAATGGTGGGATCATGAATTGATGAATGACAATTTTTAATTTTGGAGTAGCTACTCAAATCATCAATGGGCTGTGTTGATTGGAACCACGTTCAATTATTAAATGTCGACAATATCATTGGCCAAAATGGAAAGAGGTAATTCCATTATAGATGAGAATGAACGTGAAAGAACAAACCCACAGTACGAACCCCAAAAGATGTTAATATTGAAATTTATACTTGGGTGTTCGGAATAAACGGGAACATACCTACTTTGTATGACACAATGTTTCTGGCAGAAACAATGAATGTTGGGTCTTTTCCATATTTACAGATTCAATTGTGCCCCCCCCCTTACTGCACAATTACGGAGACCAACATATTATCTTTAAGGGTTATTAAATGCACAGAGCATATCGCCAGAAGCGATTCCCTAAAAGATGTATAAATAGCTGGGTTAAAGCTATATAATGTGTCATAAAGTTTAATCCCCTTTTCAACAAAATCCGTTGAGAGGATTGACATTGCATAAAGCAAGTCCCTAAAGGACATGTGCTTGAAGCACAAAATTTGTACTCAATATTAACATGCCTAACTTACCTCAGTGAGTACATTGATTATAATGTGATTGCAACACATTAAAGCTTCTGCAGAATTCCAGAAATATTTGTCTCGACTTAAAGATCGAGCATTATGCCAACGAGATACTTGCTTATACTAAGAAAGTATTGAAGCATTTTTATGAGAATTATCCGTTGGGCACTTTAAGGATTTTCCGGAAGTATGTTGGACCGGACATCATATTTTTCAGATAAGGCTCAACTCCATCACCATCATTTTAGGATGATGTGAGGTATATTTGATGCTATTTCCGCATAACACCATGTATGGGCATATTCTTTCAAGTGAACTTATAAATAGCCCAAGCGTTATTAGATATGCGGACTCTGAAAATTTCTATGATTTACATAGAGATAGCTCACTGGAAATATATTTACTATATGAATTGTTGGTAGCTACATCATCTACTCACTCCGAAAGATTCTCAATCCAAAAGATAGTCATGAAGACATCAGGGGGAGATATTAATCAGGGGGAGCATCCAGAAGTATGCTATACAGATTGTTGTACTCTTCTTTCCATCAGTTCTCTACCTTACTAGGTTTTCTCCAAGCAAAGTCTTTAATGATACCACCGACATATCATTAGTGGTCTCCAAGGGGGAGTGTTATAAAAGAATAAAAAAAAATATAAACATGTGGAGCCCACTAACTATTCATTACTGTTCATTACTGTGCATTTGGCGGCTGATAGAGTTTGTCTGTCACGGATGTACTGTTCATCACTGTTCATTACTGTTCATTTGGCGGCTGATAGAGTTTGTGTGAACAGTGATGAATAGTGATGAATAGTGATTATTTCAGCCTATAAATAAGAAGAGAAACGGAAAGAAGAAAAGAAGAAAAAAGGAGAAAGGAAGAGAAGGAAGAAAGAGGAAAGAGAGAGCAGAGAGAAATTCTCCTAGAGAGAAAATTCAGTGAGCCACATATATTGTAAACACTAAACTTGTAACCCTATTATTTTACATAGTGGAAAAGTTACTGCTGCTGCTCTCCGAGGACGTAGGCATAGCCGAACCTCGTTAAATGCTGTGTCTCATCTACTTTACGTGCAGCTCTGAATTATCGCACATATCCCAGGTTATTTTATAACAAGGTTCATGAAGAATGTCGAAGCCGAAATCCTTATTATTCGCCATTTCTGACTAGAGAATTAGCAACAAAATTGAATTCCCCGAAAAAAAATGTGATAAATACCAAAAGTCTACAATAAAGCTCCACACGGTGACAGGAGAACAAAGCAAACAAGCTTAAGGCACATTTTCCTACACATTCCTTTTCATGAATTCTGATCAAAAGTCTTCAAAAAATTGGCACACACACTTGATCACTTTGCATCTTCCTCCTTGTTTCCAGTAAATTTTTTTTTCTTCAGTTTTCTCACGAACTGTTGAGTCAGAAATAGCTGTTGCTAATCCACTATCCATCAAAATCATGCCGAGAGTTGAATTTTCAGCCTCTTTTATGAATTAAGATTTTTTAAAAATTTTATTTTCACAAATTTTTAATAAACCATTAAAGAGATTAACTTGTCTTCCGCAATTCATATTCATCTAGTGAAGAAAAACTTAATTACAATAGGAATAGCACTAATTTGCTATCCCCGCTTCATAGAAGTGTTTCTCCATCCGGTGGTGCTGATAACTAAACCAATTGAGATGCATGCAAGAGAAAAGGAGAAAGAGGAGAAAGCCTTCACATGGAGGTGGCATCCATGAATATCTTTTTGTTTAATGAGAAAAGGGGGTTAAAGAACTCCAAAAGAGAGTATCCATAAATATCTTTTCACCTTCAAAAAGGGTTAAAAAGTTTGACAGACAAACTAAAGTGGGCACTCTTTTAGGTGCTCATTTGCAAGTTGACACGCTTGGGGAATAATTATGTAGAAAATACTTCTTCTCCTCATAAGTGCTTTTTTTTTTTTTTTTGGGAGTACAGAGGGGCAAACGCCTCCAAAACAGAAACTTTTTTTTTTTTTTTTGGACAAAAAACAGAAACAATTAAATAGGAACAAGGCGAGGTCTAGCAGCACCTCGAGCATCAACATCTAAAATGGCTCTAAGAAAGGCAGGAGTTTCTTAAAAACATAGAGGCCATGATTAAACTCATAACTTTTGGCAGCCAAGGCATCAGTAGCATAATTCTGCTCTCGAAAGACATACTTGACAGAGCAGTTCCAATCTTCAGGAATCTTCATAACACAGCAAGTGATAATACTGAACAGAGGGTGGGTTTGGGCAATTGGGTTATCTCTAAAACTACTGGTCATAAGTGCTTTACTAAGCACAAGAATGTTAACATTTTTTCAGCCAAACAAAGTCCTCCAAAGTCAGTGCCAAACAGACCCCAAGTGAGAATTTTATGTATGTTCTCCGATTCTTATCACAAGGCTAACCATTGTTTAACTTATTTGGAACTTTGTCTTAATACCTTGTGCAAACATGAAAAGGTAAGTTGTGAAAGTTTACCTCCTTATAACAAATGTTTTAATTATTAATACTACAACCCATAAACTCGTCATCCACCAATATTATAATATGTGAATTTAATTACATCACATGACAATGTTTTAGTACTCTACAAGAACTTTCTGTATAATTAATGCAACCATATCAACTAGAAAAACTTGTGTGAAATGTTAATCAAAACTCTCTTATCTACAACAGCCATATCAATTAGAAAAACTTGGGCGAAATGGAGAGTAGATTTGTTTTGCTATCCTTAGCCAATTACAGACGGAATGTGAAAAAGTTAACACGCATGACATACTGTGATTGGCCGAAAATTGCAAAACAATGCTATTCTTGTTTCACACAAGTGTTTCTCCATGTGAACAGGACTGCAAACTTTCAGAAAGCTCAGAATTCGGTTATTGTTATATCTTTTGATCAACTTTTATCTGTGTGCGCGCGTGTTGAGAGATTTAGGGCAACCGAGCTCCTCTTGTCTTTAGCTTTGATTTAAGTCACAAAAAGACTGAATAGAAGTACAGGTGGCTCCTAACGCACTTCTCCTACTGTACATACACATTGCCCACCACTAGCAGTTCGAAAAGGGACATCAAGAAGTCCCAGCCGGAAGACACCCACACAGATACTATTGTCCCAAAGGGAACACTTCAAAATTTGCAAGCCACGATACCACCCTATCTGGTTTGCTAATTGCTTACTTTTTTTTAAACCATTATTGCCAATTCTCTGGGCCCCAATCACTCCACCACAACACATCAAATCATGAGGCAATTAAAACGAGAGTAACTCTACCACCACTCACTAATATTTTAGCTGCACTGTGAAGCTTCTTATCATAAACTCATCTCCACTCAGCATTGCATATTGGTTTGGTAGGTGCCCCATCTTTACTGCCCATTAATACCTACTTGACGTGAAAGGGTTTTGTCTGGTGGGTTAAAAACTTATGTCCTATATGCAGGGAGTGATGTAAGCGGACTGTGTTTTGAACTTTTGACAGACTAGAGTTTACTAATTACTGCTGGTAACTAAGGAGAAGAAATTCACAGAAAAAAGAGAAGAAAACTACTGCGTGCAAGGTGATTTTCCTATTGATCAAGTCATGCACCATAACCTAGAGATTCATATTGAGAATAAGAAAAATCCCATCATCATACTCACAAATCCACTTACGCTAAACAGAAACCAAGTTGTATAATTGGTTTGGATAAGAAGCAAACGTGGCACACACTTTAAATAAACATTTAGAAGAATGATTTTGACTAGTAATGTTGTAGGATTGTCAACTCTGTAATTCTTCCGGTTACTCCAAAAGGAAGGATGTAAAGTTGATGTCATTTGAGGAACAGAAAAAAAGGAGAAAGATGAAAGTGAGGAATCCTAAACTTTAACAAGGGAAACAGTGAAGATGACATAGACATTGTCCCCTGGAGCACCAAGCATCACAAGGTAGGGACCACTTCATTGAGATGAGATAAAATAAAAAACAGGCATTCTCCACTTTACATTCTTAATGCTTCTCTCCATTTCTTTCCTCTTTTTCTCTTTGATCAAACCCTTCAAACAGTCAATTACAACCATTTCAAACCATTGCACAAGCTTAGATTCATCCACTTCCTTTTGAAACCCTCACCTAATTTGAGATTTGAGAAGAAATGATCTCCCAGGGAGAAGGAGAACGTGAAAGTGAACTAATATTAGATAAAGAGCAAAACAGATTTTTGATCAACAACGATAACAAAGAAGAAACTGAAGATCTTAATACAGGAGAGTGGCTGAACCTGAGCCTAGGTAGGAATTTGCTCTCAACAGAGGGAGACACAGACTCACAGTCAAGACCAGCTTCTGGCAAGGTGTTTTCCTGTAACTTCTGCATGAGGAAGTTCTTCAGTTCGCAGGCATTAGGGGGTCACCAGAACGCCCACAAGAGAGAAAGAGGTGCAGCCAGAAGATACCAGTCTCAAAGAATGATGTCAATGATGGGATTCCCGTTCACTACTTCTACGGTTAGATCACTCAGCGTTCAGCCCCACTCACTTGTGCACAAGCCAAACAGAGATGAAACTTCACTTGTAGCAAGATTCAATGATGCAAATACAAGGTTTAGCATGAGGCCTTTCACACTGGACGATGTAATGGATTCTATGTGGCCAGGCAGCTTCCGGTTGGATTCACAAGTATTAGAGCCACAATCAGAGCCATGCAAGCTTGACTTAAACCTTCGGCTCTGATCCATCCATCCTACTACCTTAGTTTGGAACTTTGTTTTATGACTTTTCTTTTGGAAGAGGTCTCAATTATTTTCTACCAAGTACAGAACTAGCATAGGTTAGAGGCCAACTTGGAGAGTCATCCTCTGTTTATCTACTCAATGAGACTAGGAAAGATACTGAGAAGTTCCTACTGTTTTAGGCATGTTATAATATTGAAGTTATTTCCTATTCCATGATGCATGCAATAATCTCAAGTGCATTATGTCTCATGGAAATGAGTTCTTATGAGGTTTTTCTATTCTGCTACTGATTATCAACTTCTAGCTTTGTTGTATCTATGGCTCAAACAATGCTATGGCTTTTCCCAATATTGACTTGGCAAGATTCTAGCCTAAGAGCCACCCTAACCCCAGCCTGCTTTTACCACTCAAAAGCTACATCCCTGAGGCCTTCAGAAAGGTCAAAGCATAGGCAGATTAGCAACTCTAAAAACTCAGAGATTTTGAAAGTAACAACAAAGTTCTGACATGTCATATTTTTGTATGCATGTGAAAGTTTCGGCAGGTTGTAGCCAGGGCCAAGACCGCACACCTAGGTTGTAAGTCAAAAGAAAGAGTTTTGCACTTGTACAACTTTACTTCCTTAAGCTCCACAAAGAATCAGATAATATGAGAATTTGGAAGTTTTCCACAGTTATCCTTTTATGCTATTCCTCCCAAATCAGTGCCTCTATGTAGTGCCTAGCATTTCTTTTCCTGTACTTTTCTTTTGCCTTCCTAAACTGATAAACGGCTAGTGGCTGTAATTCTTACACATACCATGCCAGCAACGGAAAACATGAGATCCCAAGTGATATCCTTACCAATGGAGTCTATCCTACCAGAAAAAGGACAAAGATGCTTTTGGAGAACACATCAACAATCCCAATTTATCAGTTTCCTATACTGACTTCTATATGTCAGATAAAACATTATGTCTATTTGAGATGCATACCTGTCACATGCACTCCCTCTATATGGTTTCGTATACCATTGCCTAGAATTGCTTAATATCAGAGGACATTGTTTTTCTGACACACTTTCTTTTTCACATATAAACTGATGCTAAGATTATTCTTAAACTTTATAATGGGATAACCATCTGGAACTTCCTATAGATTTTTTCTTTTTATTTCTAAGGGAACTTCCTTTAGATTAGCATAAAGGGGATGCGGTCAATTAGTTCAACTTCTATACAATGGACGTTCTACACTAGCAACGCATGGGTCTCTCAGATTTTTTTTTTGTTTTGTTTTTTTTGTTTTTTGGTTAAACTAGGATCTATCCTCACCCCATATCGCTTAAGCCAAGGTCCAGGGACGCATCCTGAATGTTTGTATGTAAACCATTTTTTAATTTGATTTTTAGAGCATTTTATTTATAGAAATAAATTATAATCTCGTATGAAAGTTGCAACCTTATTACTAATTCATGTTGTATTGCTTTTGCTTTCAGCTCTCCCCACAATTATTGTGGTGGCATGATACAAATATAAAAATAGGAAATTTGCATAAAGTACTCGTTTTTTTTTTCTTTCAACTTTTTCAAATTAATTTAACAAGATAACTTAATAAACATGAGAAAGAGTAAGAGAATATGTGAATGTGAAAAGAAAAGTTTACATTCAATAGAACCCAGCAAAACAGAAACTCTTGCACGGAGACAATTTACAGCCTTACACATTATCAGGTACCTTTAGCTTTTGGGTCTTATGCATGATCACAGGAAGCCTTTGGCTGATGATGCTTGGATCATTATAGGCAGCATCTTCAGAAGGGTATCCCTTCTGCACAATTTAATTAAGAAATGAGAAAAGAAAATACTTCATGCACAGCGCAACAAAAAAACTTCTTTCTTTTGACAATACTACTGGTAGGAAAATTAGAAAGGTTCCATAGGAAGATCACTAGTAGGAACTATTAGAAAACACCTTTTGAGAAAAATACAGTTGCTAGTTTATTAAAAGTCAGTTAGCTGACTATCTATTTCAAGTCCATAAGATAAAACAGCAACCAGATCCCATGTAGAGTAGCATGCCACCACATTAAACTTAAGCAAAGCTTGACTTGAATACAACTTGCATCCTTACAAAAATTTCCTTGAATACAAACCGTGTTCAAATTTGATGAACAGAAAATGCCTGTTCATTTTCCACAAGTCACACAACAATCAAATAAGTTTTGGGAAGTGGGGGAGGTTCAGAGCATCTCTTTGTTTCCCAAGAGTAAATAAAACAACTAAATAATTTGAGATAGTGTCAGAAAGAAAGGCAGTATTATAATTTGTACGCAAGCACAGAACTTCAACTTACTGCAGATAAAGCCTGAAATGTGGCTTCTCTCCAGCAGATTTCTCGAAGAATAGTGGGACTTGCATTGTCATTAAAAGCACAATGCATTCGAGTGTCCCTTAGTCTCATTAGTGCTCCATCAACTCTAAGCTGTAAGAAGATCTGAATCGGTAAGTTATAACATTAAGGAAACAGAAAGAAGAAGTGACTGATATAATCATGAAGTTTCCAAAGAGCTTGGTATTTTCTTTTTCCAATTAGTTAGAATACTTCTTAAGTAAGTCCCAGAGTTAACAAATTAAGAACTTGTGCCAAAACAATTTTATCTACCAAAATTACATTGATAATTGTGCTTGGAAGGAATGTAAGTGAATTAAGAGAAATTGACTCACCCAAAATCGCAACAGGAGAAACCAACAACTTGGCATGACTCTCTAGAAAATCAAAATGTACATGATAAGTCCTTCCTTGCCATCGTCATATTGTTGGAAAAGCAGATTGAGCCACAAGGGGAAAATGGAGATTGAAGACTTACCACTTTTACAGTTAAAAGTGACACTCCACTATCAGCCAATTCATCTTCATACAAGACCACCTGTAGAGGTTAAAAGGATGACTTTTGTCATGGCAGGTATACACATAAAAAGAAAAGAGTAGATAAACGCATATGTCTGCATTGGCACAGCCTATGAATATGCTTCTAGTTATCAGCCAGGATGCCCACCTCATCATAAAAGAGAATAGGCTCTTTCGAAGCCAAAGCAACTACATCGATTTTTTCGTTGCAGTCCTCCCAATGGAGATTGCAGGTATCCTTAGAGATCTCTCCTCCTTCAAGCTGCCATATAAAATATGAATTAATACTATAGTATCACTATCTTTCCTTTTTAAAGAAAACTTCGTATCACTATCATAATATAAACAACAGTCAAATAAATAATGGAAAGGCTTTGCATCCAGAAGCCTTGTAGTTCCTTCTTTTAAACGAGGTTTAACAAAACAGAGTGAAAATGCTCAACTATAGAAAAAGATAAAATGTGCACCTTGTCTGCATCAAACTTAACAGTTTCACTTCCGCAGTATGGCGTTGTGAATGTATAATCATAATCCAGTATTATTTGCTGGGAGGGTTTACTGCAAATTGAGAAAAGGAATGTAAGACCGAAGACCAGTATCTCCATCAGTTTTTTTTTGTTTTTGTTTTTGTTTCTGTTTGTTTTTGTGTTTTAAAAAAAACAACAACAACTCAATCGACAGATTCACACCCACCATCAAGACACAACTATTTCTATTCCACAACAAAGTTATCAGAAAATAAATTGGAGAGAGATTCAGAAGTCGAGGCATATTTCTATCCTGTCAATTGAATTTGCTAGTCTAATTTAGCTCTACAAAATTATCCCCATACTTCACATAGTACAAAGCATATGGAGGGTCTCCTAAAGCATCAATCAATCACCCTTGAAATCAAAAGAGGTACACATTTTAGTAACACGCTATAGAATTGAGTGTCACAAAGCTACCCAAGAAAGAACAGAAAAACAAAAGTCCATCCGAGTACATAAAAGAAGCCAATGGGTTACCTTCGGAATTTCCATTGAGCAGCAGCTGGGACTTCAACTGGTGGCAAAGCTTCCTTCTTCCACCCAACTAGAGCATCAAATGCATTGAAATGAATTGTAAAGCCACTCTTAACGTGTTTCAGAGCCAAACAACTGTCCCCAAACACCATTTCTGGCATGTGATATGTCTCAAGCTTTTTCTCCCACCTGCAACAACCCACATCAAGAAACATCCCTAACATGGCATCTACCCTGAAAATAAATAAAATTGAAACTTTTTAACAGCGACCCAGCATCAAATCAAGAGCATACAGTTCGAGGGTGGAGGACTTGAGAATGGAGCGCTTGCGGGACTCGATTTCCCAACCATGGATACGGAGGCCATGGCGTCCGTCGGTCAACGGCTCAGCTCCGGCGGCTTTCAGCTCCTTCTCGTCAACCTCCACTTCCATTTTTCTGCTCACCGATTCTCCTGGTTTTCCCTTGCTTCTATTCTTTCTTCTTCCGTCGCTTCGCGTTTTTGTTCTGGCTTCTCTATTCTACTGTGGAGCGTCGACGACTTGGGCGGGTCTCTTAAACAAGACTCGGACTTTGGAGCTGATACTGCCTCAAAACTTTTTCCGGGTTTGGGTTAACGGTTTATACAATTTTTATTTTTATTTATTTTTTATAAATACCACGATATGTCCCTACATTCGAAATGTGAGATTAAATGCCAGCTTCTCTTTTTTGTCAGGTATTTTTTTAAAAATTATTGTTTGTCAAGGTTTTCTCACACCACAGCAAAAAAAAATAAAAACTTTCTTGTAATAGGAATAGCATTGTTTTACTATTCTCGACCAAAGACACAATGATACGTGGAAACGTTAGCCCACATGTCATTTCATTATTAGTCAGAATAGCAAAAAGTGTTATAACTATTGCATGAGAGTGTTTCTCCTACCATAAGTGGGGTGAAAGCTAGTAATTTGATACAATATTGTGTTGTTACTTGTTATTTTTAGCTTTATTTTTTTTTAAGAGTATAATTTAGTGATAAAAGTGTTACAGATTTATTACGTAAATAGTCATAGTGGACAAACAAAAATGAATATAGGTAAGTTTATTGAGCTTGCAATGGGTAGTAATAGTTGTTGCAACTTCAAAAAAGAGAATCTGTTTTCTTACATTGTACAAGGCTTTCCAAATAATTCTATATGTATTTATGAGTCTGAATAATCTCATTTTCAATTATTAAACCATTTCATTTATCAAGTTCAATGAATAAATTATTATTCCCTTCAAAAACTTTATGCTCACAACCAAATTCTAGCCGCTCTTTTCTTATGTAAGTCTTAAAGGAAAACTCCATAGAGTGAGGAAGAGGAAGAAGCGTCACTGCCTCTTCTCTTACTCCTCAACACTTTACATGAAGAATACTTTCACCTCTCTTACTACTATACCCATAAAACTTTGTTTGAAACTGTTGTTCTGGTAGGCGCTCGCCTAGCAGCAAGGCATTTAAAAAAAAAAATAAGTATATCCATTTTTTAAAATAAAAAAACACCACAGTATAGCTGTGCGGTCATACTACTTATTTTAAAAAATTAAGAAAAAAACACCCCGGTATAGCTGTGCGGCTGTACTATTTATTAAATAAATAAAAAAAGACCCCAATATAGCCTCGCGTCTATACTCTTTAAATATATTATATTTACAAAGTAAAGCCGCACGGCCCTTTTTTGCTACGAGTATAGCCAAGTGGCTATACTCTTTAAATATATTATATTTAAAAATTATAGCTGTGCTGCCATACTATTTATTTTTGAAAAAATTAAAAAAAAAAGATCCTAGTATAGCCGCGCTATAGTACTATTTATTTTTTATATAAAAAAACACACCTAATAGCGTCTAAATGACCTATTTTTTATTTTATTTTACAAATTTTTTTAAAGAGTATAGCCGCATGGTTATACTCCGCACGACTATACTAATTATTTTAAAAAAATGAAAAAAAATCCACAGCAAGAACTAACAGCATGAAAAGCATCGTTACTCAACCTGGTCAGCCCTTGACAGTTCCTTTTGCAATAACACTGGCGGTTGGATTTTTAGGACTTGTTGTATACAAGGGTATCTTTACTCGAAATTTTGATGTGATTTCGAAAATCATTAGACTGATAAACTTTTACTTTGCCCCTCTTAGGTCCCACTATAAGTGTATTGCAAGTACCCTTCTACTCGGGAAAGACAGTTAACATAAAGAGTTTATACTGGAAGCAGAACATAAGCTTTCTAGTTTGAGAGTTTGTGAAGAAGGGTGCCCTAGGAATTTTGAACTTTTGTAGCCTACTTGCATTAGTTTATACTTTATAGTTATTAATTTGCTAGTTTCAACATATACAAAGCAGATATTGAAAAGAGAGAAATTTAACAGTAAATCAATATGAGAGTTCAATTTTTTCTTTTTATTTTTTTCATGGGAATGTTTGCCTTTGATCTACCTCGTTCTCTCGAGTGCTACTAAATAATTTTACTACACACATTATTTGTCGTAGAGAATTGCATGCTGAGTTGGAGTGGTCTTGGTAATTGCTTCACTTTTCTAATAGCACTTTACAAGAAGAACACTACCACCTCTCTTACTATTGTACCCATAAAACTTCGTGTTGAAATTGTTGTTCTAGTTGGCAAAGAGATTGCAAAATCACCATCTTGCATTTTTCGTACAACAAGTAAGAAATAATCTTAGCCTCTCAAATTCTTTAATAGTTAGTAAAATACGGAACGGAAAAAATACGAATAAATACGTATGTGTTTTATTCAACAAAATTTTAGCAAGTTACAACTGAAAAGTTTGGCCATTATATAATATTTTAATATAATTTGTTTAAATATTTGAATATATTATTTTTATTCAATAATATGTTAAAATTATGTGTCTAATATGTGAATTTTATGTGTATTATTAAAAAAATTATTTAAAAAAACGTGTATTAAACATGAAAAATGCATATGTACATGTACAATACATGTATTTTTTTTAAACGTGTATTTTACCGAGTTTTTAAGATGTATGTGGAAACGGAAGTATTATTGAAATGAACGTACGTGTATAATACGAGTATTAAACAGGAAAATGCTAAATTTTTTATACGGGTAATAACTCTGAAAAAGTAAAAAATCAAAAGGGGACAATAAAGACTCGGGTAATGGCCTAATAGTAATGAATAATGCTCTAAACTACTCTTATCGATAAATGAAAGTCAGGAAAAAAAATTATAAAATAAAGGGACCCTAGTATAGCCATGTAGCTCTTTTTTAAGTGAATAGCCTCTTTATATATATAGTTGTGCGGCCATACTATTTATTAAAAAAGAAAAGAAAAAAAAGACCCCAATATAGCTGCGTGGCATTAATATTTATTTAAAAAATTAAATTAAAAAATGGACCTGCCTAATAGAGCCTAGGTGGCCAAATTTTTTTATTTTTATTTTTTAAATCGTCTTTTCCTTTTAAGTTAGTGAATAAATTCACTGGGGCGTTTTGAATATAAAAAATCTCTTGTCTATGTTCTCATCACCCATTTAGATTGAAGTTCCCCATCACCCATTTAGTCTATGTTCTCAATAAAATCTTTCTCCCAAAACCCACTCCCTAATGACGTTCATGTTCTCTAAATTTGATTCTACATCGTCTTTTACGGAAGTTGTTGCAAATCACCCAATTGCTCTTTAGCAAGGTTGTTGTTTGGGTTTATTTATTCGCTCTTATGCGTAGGTAGATCATTGAGAATCATATTTTCCCCAAATCTATTACGAATGCAGTGGTGAGTGTAGCCAGGACTGCGCTTCTTCATGTGGTGGTGGTAGGGTTTGTTTAGGCTCATGGATTGTTTTAGGGTTTTGGTTATGTTGGGCTTGTGGGCTTTCTTTAGGTTTATGGTTAATTGTGGTGATGTGAGCTAATAGTTTTAATGCGACTTTTGTCCGTGTTAGTTTGTTGCTCTATTAGGATTGATACTTTAAATGTCTTGTTGATATTTTTAATTGTACTGTTAAAATTTGTCTAATGAAGTTTCTCTTTGATTTAAAAAAATATAATTAATAATTACTATTCCCTTCCTTAACAGAGAAACATTTATTATGAGTCACAAAATTATATTTTCAAATAGATCGAAGTCCAGGAGAAAAAATAATTAATGATACAATCAACCAACGATTTATGATTAATTATTCCATTGAAAATAATTTTTTTTATTTGATAGAAAAACTTTGTGGTTGCTAAATAACAAGAAGCGAAAGAAATACTGAAGCTGCAAGAAACCCTACAAGTACAAAGGATAGGGAGACGAGAAAGGCGTAGTAAGCGATGAAATGCTTCAAAATAGAAAGATAACAAAACACACAATCTTTTTTGTTTGTATTGGATTTTTGTATTTTATCAACGTATCTTCGCAGACCAAGAACTGCGAGATCACCCCACTATTTGGCTTAGGCCAGGCCTAGTGCTAATTAAGTGTCAGGTACCTTAGCAGCTAATCTTTTGGGTTTAAACATGAGTGCTGCTATTTCCACCTTTCTGTCTTATTTTCCTACCCACCATGTAAATTTGAAAAAATACAATCCTATTTTTTCATCCATCATTATTCCAAAAATGCCATTTAATTATTAATTCAAACAAAATAAAGTAAAATATTAATAATAAGATAACATAATAAAATATAAACAAGTCTCTCTCCTCTCCCCACCTTCCCGACTTACCCCAACCCTAGAAGACCTCAACCCTAGCCACCATTCCCTCCCCCACCCCGTTCAGCCTCCATAATTCCCTCTCTTTATATGCATTAGATAACTCTTCTCTATTACTATTGCTTTCTCTGCTCCTTCTGGAATGGGTATTGTTGGGTGGGTCCAATTTTTTGCAAACCAGAGCCTCCATTGTCTTCCTCCTCTTAGGAATTTGGATTCTAGAAGAGTGAGCTTCAATTTTTCTATTTAAAAAAAAAAAAATCAAAGTGTGGGCAATTTTTTCTTCGATTACTTGTTATATTTATGTGTGCCCTGACTTGGTCTTGCTTAAGAATCAAGTAAAGTTTCAAGCTTTCATGGTGGCACCATTATCTTAAACTTTCCTTCAAGATTTGGTTCAGACACCAAAGCCCCAGCAATCTTCAATGTTTCCTCGTTTGCTGAACAAGACTCGTAAATAAATGCTACAGGGAATGGTGGCTAGGGTTGCTTAGGGGGGTGGCCAGGGACGGGCTCAGGATTTCAAAATGACGTGGGCTAAATTTACCTTATATACAAACCTATTGAAAACTCAACAGTACAAGTAAATTTCATTGATAACAAAAAAATACATGGGAGACATAATGAGTCTTACCCATCAAATAACACTTATATAAGTTGCACCATTCAAGTCTTCACAGCATTAAAATCACTAATTATTGATTCATTATTTATATTATCAGCAAATTCTCTTTCAATATGAAGTAGCATACAATTAGCAAGAAACTCATCACCTATCTTATTCTGAAGTCGATTTTTAATAAGCCTCATACATGAAAATGCTCATTTTGTTGTTGTTGTAGACATAGGAAGAGTTGACACTAAATGAATCAATCTATCAATCAAGTAGTATGTTTTTGCTAATTTTGTTCTTTTTATTTATTTGTTGGTCAGTCTAGTCCTAACGGAATTAGTTAATAATATTATATTTAGGTGGTTAACCTAGTCCTAATAGGATTAATTAATAATATTTTATTTAGGTGACCTAGGCTAGAATATTAATTTAGTCTATAAAAAAAACAAGCTGCCTGGGCTTTAGCACAGGTTAGCATGTTAGTAGGTACATGCCTGGGGGTGGCTGTTGAGATTCCAAGGATGGGTTAGGGGTGGATCGGGAAGGGGAGACATAGGGAGAGAGAATTTGTTTTTCTTAAAGAAAATTTTATTTTATTATTTAATTTTAAGGAGAGTTTGGGATTTTTTTTTTCTCAAGTCCTTAAAAGTAATTTTACAAAAGGGTAAATTTGTCTTTAAAACTTTGATTATAAGGTGGGTGATGAAATATAACACATGGGTGGAAATACCAACACTCTTAAACATTATCAATTTACATTTTTTGATTCAAGTCCTCCACCACGACAACTCATCTTAAAACAATGCCTAAGAGCATTTCCACCCATTTGTCATGGCAAAAGGCAAGAGTTATTACTATTTATGTGAATAGTGATATCTCTTGCAAAAGGCTTATGGTGTTTTCACGCATTGCCATGACAACCCAATAGCAACCATTATTCACATGAGATGTTAGGAGAGGAATTTGTATAAAGTTTTGGTATGGGAAGTGAAAAATATGACTAATTATTTATTTTTTTAAAAATCTGAAATTTTTAGTATTTTTTTCGATTTTTTTTTCAGTTGCTGACGTTAGCAAACCCAGGCAACAGCCCAAGCTATTCTTGCATTCAGGCCTGCTCAGACTTGTGAAGCCCACCAGTCGCCCGGGCTGCTGAAGCCCGCTGGAACGTGGAAATGGGGCTTGGGCCCCTCCTGCCCTGGCCAAGGCTGGCCGCTGGGAGTGCTCTAAATGTACCTAATACTAACCTTTGCCACTAGTATCCCAACAAACTATATTCAAATTCATAAACCCTGAAAATGATCACCATGCGGTATGTAGTGTACAAGCCATCACCATTGTCACTAGAGTTTATCAGAGATTTAGCACTGAAGATACATATGCTTAGAAAACTCTTTCAAAATTGGACATGAAATTTGCGTTGAGGGCCGTGGATATTATGGAACAGGTTCTCGAATTATACTCAATTTGCGCACGGAACATGGGCATACCATGAAAAGGAAAAGCTTGATTAGAAAAAATTGATATGCCTAAAAAATATATAATCCTTTATTTCACATAGCAATTTACAAATATTTGGGTCCAGAGAATGAACCCAGTGAAACATAATGATTCTCAAAATCCTATTCAGTATCCAAAAGTCAACTCCAAACCTGAGGTCATAGGTGTCTCTGCATCTAAATTCTAAGCAAGCATTGACTTTAGGCACCATTCATCTACCAGCTTCAAGTTGATCAGTCCCTAACTCTTACTAGAAATGTAATTTGTTGAAAGTAATTCTTGACAGCTAGGTCAAACTTCAAAATCAGCTTCTTTCAGAATCCTGAAAATACTTGTATGTCGATGGCCTCAAAATAAATTGCAGGAATTTCAGGTAACGAAGTCAATGTTCCCACGCACGCATACTGTCCAAAAAAGTTCAATCACCATGATCAGATAAACATTTCTAAAAAGCAGCAATCACATGTCCTAAAACTCTCAAATTGGTTTATTGAAGGATCGGGTAGTGGATTTCCAGAAAAGTTAAAGACAATGCTCCCCCTTATGGTAAATTTCAGCCAACCCGTTGTGGTAAATTCCAGCCAACGCCGTTTCCGGCAATGCCCCTAGTTGTATTCACAGAAATTAAAGCTCTTTTGGAAGTTAAATCTATAATATCACCTTTATTTACATGATACCCCCTACAAGATGCAAAATCGTCACACCATAAAACCACATTACCTTTGGCTTCCTGTATTTATCCCTTACTGCTCGCAAAGAGCTTCCTTTTATATTCAACTGCAAGTCATGAATGGCACGGACACAAATCTTTAAGTCGGATGGTCTATAACCTGAATATGATTGCAATGCCAGGCTCTGCAAAATTTATAAATGAATTAACTAGAATCAGTCAAAATATTTCGAACAGACTCAATCATTATTCGTCCTCAAGCTAAAAGATTCGAAATATTCACTGAAATCTAGAAAAGTAGTAAGCCTGCCTCCTGCATGTATTTCTCTCCCCTTAATGTACTCATGAATTTTGTACAATTTACACCTAATAATCTCTCCACTGACTAAACTATCTCTACTGACTGGGAATGCCAAACCTCAGGTTAATCACAATACTCTATCCATTGCGTTATTTCTTACCCAAGGATGCACCTCAGGTTGGATCGTGAACCTCGAAAGGAAAATAGCTGATGCAGCAACTACTGATGGTAGGAACTGGACACAACTGTAGTCTAGCAAACTTAGCTCCACAAGATAACAACTCAAGAATTCCAATTGCGTCTTAGAAGACTGTAAAGGCAGAAATATAACAGAATCAGTGGAAAATAAAGGAGAGAATAAATCAGCATCAAAACAGCATAAAGAGGTCTCCCTACTTTGGAGTTCTCCAAGGCAGCTCTCGTTAAGATTCTGCAAATACAATAAGAAATCAACATTAATATCATTTGTCAGACACCAACTGCATAAGTGGAAGGAAAAGATAAGCATAAAAAAATACAACCACCATGGAAAACAAGATGACCAAATACTTTTCAAAGCATTATCTTGCCTGAGGAAATTCTTTGTTGTGGGAGGACCAGTATCGAAGTTCAAGAATTTGAGTACATCCCTCTCCATTTCCAACACCTAATAATTAATTCTAAATTCATCATTAATTAAAAAGCTCACAAATAGAAATCAACTAGCAGCGCAAAGCAAGTAAAACAAAGACACTCAAGTTGGTCACCTCTTCCATGATGTAGGTATTATCTGTTATATAGCAGAAGTCTTCAACACGTGGAGGACAAATCTCCTCATACTTTCTGCATCACAAAACCATACTCAAGTCACCATTTCAAGAATGCCTACACCAGTTTTAAAGATAGAACAAAGCTAAAATAGGGTATTCAATTATGTACGATGCAACGAGCATGCAAGCAACACCAAGAAGCTGTAACTTGTTCCTGCTGATAGCATATGAAGACAGGTATCTGTCAATATATGATACAGTTAGAAAGAGGGTGTCTGTAACAAGCTGGTATTCCTCAGCAACCTCCACCAACCAATCCACCAGGATTTCTCGCATGTTTGGTGATATATCATTTTGAACCCTACCCATGTAACTGGGTGAAGACCTCTTGTTCATATCCATCTGAATCATACACTACCATCAGACATAGATACCATTACCGTATCAATCTATAGCATACAAGTGTGTTTGGTGATGCAAAAATGTAGGACGACACAGAAAATAACAAAAAATCATACTAATTTAACTATTTGGCTTATTTGAATTAAGCTTCTCAAAAATTTAAATGGACCATAAGCACAACCAAACTATTGTTAATCATAAACGAAAAAACTGCCACTTGGAACTTCTAAATCTGAAATTGAATTATCAAGTATCATTTCCCAAATTTGTCAACAAAATATAAAAAATCTTAAGATTATGATGGTAACCAAACAAGGTGAAGAACTCAGGAAAAGGACAATTAGCAAGCCAACTTTAGAAATCGAACTCATGAACCAAAAACTAAAGGGAAAATCTTAAACACACATCCAAAACCAAAAGAAATGTAAACCTGATCATGTATTCAATAACGCAATCAATGTCATTGGCCTAGACCCCATTCCATAACTCCAGAACCAACTAAGAAATCCCCAAAAGCTAAACACAAATGCAAATCAAGATTCACCAATCCAAACATCGAATTTCAAATCTCTACAGGAGAATTCATACCTCCAATGAAAGAAGATGGCTATATATAGAAGACGAGTAATCAGACTTGCGTGGATCAACGGATCTCACAACGATTTCAGTCTTGAGGGCCTCCCCTTCCTCTTTCGTCGTCTTCTTCTTCTTCTTCTTCTTCAAGCTACTCTTGGGTTTCTTCGGAGCCCAGTTCTGAGTGGAAACGACGTCGTTTGTCGAGTTGGAGATCTCACCCAACACGACTCGCTTCTTGGGAGCTGGAATTTGCAGGGACGGAGACATTGAAGGTCGCTTATTGGACGAAAGCGTGGTGCTCACGCTGTTTTCTTGCTCGTCCATGATTGAGATTTACAGAGAGGGCCTGTTTGTTTGTTTATGAAGCTTATGGGCAGAGAAGGAATGGCGGCATTTTACCATTTCGAAAATCCTTGTTCCCGCTCTTGGCAGTTCGTTAGGTTTATTGCTTTGGCTCCTAAGCTAGTTCTGTGTTAAAATATAAGTAGATATTTATCGATACTAATATTATTCGGGGAAAATAAACCATATCGTCCATTCATATTAATTAGGTAGTTTTAATTAAATAGGACATTAAAAAGCTTTTATTTCTGCATAATTTTTTCCCGGTCATTCTTTCATTTGATTTGGCTTTGGTACTCCAAATTTCGAGAGGGAATAGAATTGGGAATATATTTTTGGGGGCTAAAAAGAAAAATTTAATCGAGTACACCTATTTTTTCTCATCCCTCTCACCATTTGGTCGTATATTCTCTCACAAATTTATTTTCCCTCCTCCCTCGAGTTTTGTTCTCTGTTTTGTGGCTTCAGGTTATTTGAAGAGAAAAAAAAATTCAAAGTGCCACATTTAGTAGGTGCTTTAGGAAATTAGGGTTCATAACTTCATACTATGAAGAGTGAATTTCTAGCAAGGATCAGACACTGGGATTAGAAAAATGGAACGGGAGGAAAGAGGATTAGCCAAAATTGTTTGATAGCAGCAGGGGCCTGTGCTCGAATCCCCCTCCCTCAATCACTTGTGTCAAAGAAATTTTTTTTCGTCTGATAGCAAGAACAATATCTAGAAATGCGAATTGATGACGAGCTCATTATACAGAACAACTTTATATAGCATTTATGACGGGGCAATTAACTCTGACTCACCTGAAACAAGACACAACCCGGGGCTCATCGCTAAGTTACACGAAGCGATGGCTGTAATTCTCGGATTAATCCTTCAGGGTATTGCCAGATTTCTTGCCCCACAAGATCTCTCTTGCAAGGGTAAATGGTTAAAATTATACTCTCCTAGAGGATCAAAATTTGAATCAAGAAACAGATTTCCTTCGTCTAGTCATAACTCTGCTAGGTTTTCTATTAGTTTCTGGTTCAGCAGGAGGTGTTGGTGTCTCAGTTTTTGGATCAGGATCATCTGATCTACGTTTTCTCTTTCTATTGTTTGGAGTACTAAGCTTCGATCTGCTGCTTCCCAGAGTCGCCAATTCACTATCCATGACATCCCTACTGCAGCAACCTATCATGGGATCATCTGTCCCGTGTAATTCCTTGTTTTGAGCTCCATTGTGATCAGAATCTCCAACAATTGCATCTCCTTGTTCAAGTTGTCTTCTATTTGTTTGAGGGGGCGGGGCACAGTTTTCTGAAGCACTTTTATCCACACCCACTTTTAAACAGTGGCGAGCATTTTCAAACCATTTGCTTACCTGCAACAATGAATTCAGATAAAGAAAACATGATATTGTACTAAAAATATTATTAGAACAGGAGATGTAATACTGATGCCAAGATGAAAGAAGGTATGACCTGCTTAGCCATTAGTCCTAGTTCCCGGGCCAGACTTTCCTTCATAGATCGGTCTGGATAATGGTTCTCCTTGAAGGATTTGCAGAGTCTCTGAAATAACAGTTGACATCATTTAAGATAAACCTCTATGTATATTTTTCTTCAAAGAGATAGAAAGAGAGCTTGAAAATCATTTAATGACAAACATATATAGACTACAGATTTTGACAAGACAAAAACCTAATCAATGGCCCAGATTGACAATCTGGCAGCATTTCATGCCAAACTGTTTGACAAGAGAAAACTTGTATATGTATTATGTACATATATACAATTCCTCTGACTACAAAGTTGCAAACATATTCTCTATGCAGTCGCCTAGCTCCCTAGGCCGATGGACTTAATTTTTTTTCCATTTTCGGTCTACTGACACATATTTCTCGCTTAGATTTTGGTGGTTAACCGTATCATAGAAAGACTCTACAGACACATAGAGTCACACAAATATTCACGACAGTTCAGTCACTCTCTGTTGAACAGAAGTAGTAGAGGGAAAAAAAAAAAAAAACTGAGACAGAAAGAACAAAGCATAAAATGCTATAGTTTATGTACGGGAAAAATAGAAGTAATTTTTTTCGACTTTATATGCTAAAAAGCGTAGAAAAAATTCACACCATAATACCTGAGTTGCAGCTTCCCCGAGTCTGCTATATGTTGATCTTGATGATCCAGCTCTCCCACTAGTAGAACCAGACTTAGTAGAGCCTTTAGGTGATTTATTCGACAAATTGCTTGTATCTTCAACATTTGACTTTCGATGAGGCATTCTCCTAGGAGTATTCTCATTCTCGTCTACATCAGGTTTTATATCTTTGGTGATTACTCCATTCTTAATGTTTGACGTTTTTCCATTTGGTGACCTATTAGCAACTTGTCCAGTACCTTTCTTCCTTTTCCTTTGTGTGGCAATATCATTCCAATCTTCATCATCACTTGAATCAGTAGGAACATTTCCATATGCCTCCTTTACACATCAGGGTAAATAGAACAAGCATAAGCAAACTAGAGAGTGGAATAGAACACGACAAGAAAAATAACATAGTAGTACTGTGATACACAGCACTGATAACCTAGCTGTAGAACAATGCATTTGTTCTTTCAAGCACAGTACTGTACTCTACAAGATAACAAAGCATAAACAACACCGGAATGAAACATACAACAAAGATTTATAAATTATAACCTATTTAATACTGCATAGCAGATTTCAGTTATTTATTTATCATTTATTTGTTTGAGGGAAGGAGCCCTGGATTTTGAAGCACTGCCCACTATGCACGTGTAGCTTTGAAACACCACAACCAAATCTTGAAGTTAGCCAGGAAGAAAAGAACCCATGTGAGGGTGGTCAGGGTAAAAAATAACCAGTTTGAATTGCATTTCTGTGTAGTAGGAATTTTATATTTAGTCCAAATTACTGCTGGTTAAAAGTTAAAACAAAATACTGTGTTAATGGAGATAAACAAGGACCAGAGGAGAACTGCGTTGCTTCCATAAAATACAACATGATGAATTCCCAATATTCAGAGAGAAAAGCAACAAACAAGTGTTTTTTCAAGTCCCCAAGAAAGAAAAGTCCTATCCCGATGATCGCCAATTTCATTCAAGTAAAGAAAAAAAATTAGAATCCTAAATCAAGTTAGAATTAATAAGACAGACATATATGTAATAATGCATTTATGTACTACTGCTACAGCAGAAGGAGTTGATTTCAATGTGTTCAATCAACTCTTGCATATAGCATTAAGAACTGAAATCAAGGACAATCACAAATGACAGAAAAGACACAGTATAACAATCAAAATTGTGAGGCCTAGAGTAACAATTATTCTTATGTTTAGGGAGATGAGAATCATATTTCCCCAATTCAAACAGCAAAGTACACTAGGAAACTTGTGGAGTACAAATACCCTACCATGATATTAGACAAGGCAACTAGTGCAGTTGGAAGGTTCATAAAATCATAGTTAAAAAATACATGGAGGCAACAAGGCAATAAGATTATACTTTAAAAAGACACTCACATCATGCAGCCTTTTGTAGTCCAACCTTTCTATGTGCCTTTTCCCAGAAAGAGGTGCAGATTCACCTTGGCCAGGACCTGACTCTAATAAAGATATCAACTCATCTTTTAAAGAATGTTTCTTTTGCCCGCTTATGGAACTTTGTTCGCCAGAGCCTCTATGAGGCTTACTATCATCCAATGACGTTGATTTGGGACCTTCAACATCTTCGGAAGACATAATATTATCATCAAGAGCAGCTCCAAGATCCTCAGAGTCCGATGTAAAATCAGAACTTGAACTTTCCTGCTTAACATCCTCATTGACATCTGGAGCATAAGGATTATAGTCATCATCCTCTGAATCCTCAGAAGGAAGCCCCAAGTACTGCTCGTCATTACTTTTTGGAGTCTCAAGTCCATCAGATGCAGATGCATATTCAGATTCATCAGAACTTGATTCTTCTCCCTGGACTTTATTATCCGTTTCTGGACCATCAGGGTCATAATCATTATCATCAGAATCATCTGATGGAAGTCCATGGTTGTCCTGATTTTCTCCTGCTGATGCTGCTGCAGCTGCTTCAGGAAATACCTTCTGCACATGAAATAGGAGCAAGATCAGAGATCGAAGTGTTTAATTAAAAAGACAAAACCAATGCAGCCTTTGACATTAACCTCCCAGCTGTCAGTGACAGAAAGATCTGTTCCTTGAGAGTCATTAAGTAAATCAATGCAATCAACTTTGCAGTCACATCCAGGGCATAGCCAACCCTCATCATCAGGGGGGACTGCAAGCCAAACAAATACGTAAGCAACCGATGAGTCATAAATAACAAAAAACAAGGGGAGTGCTCTGGTCATTACTGTCTTCACTCAAAAGTGGTGGCTCTAGACAGAACTGGTGGAACCCACGGTCACAAGCACCATCACAGAGGATAATATCATTATCAAGAGACACATCCTTGGACCCACATTTTCCACAGAATATCTGCCCAATATTTAAAGTTCCGAAATAAAGTTATTCTTCACGTAAGAAATAGAAAAGAATACGAAATCAGAACCTGTACACAGAAGAATAAATAAAAAAAATACAACACTATTCTCATGCCAGAGGAAAAAAAATCAGATGACCAAATTATGTCAAATGAGAGAATTAGAATTTTCTTAACGAGTGGAACAACTTAAAATTGAAGAATGCTCCTACATCCTCACTGTCAATCTGTCCTTCGGAATCAAATAAAGATTCTGGAAACATTCCTTCGGCACATAGTGACTCAAGACGTTGAAATAGATCTCTTATCTTCAACTTGCGTCTAAGTATTTCAGAAGTAGCTCGTTGAAGCTCCTTTTCTGGCTTTAGTTTTTCCAGACTGCAAAAGTTACAAAAGAAGTCAGAAGCCAAAGTCCAAGATTTACTTTAAAAAGTAGAAAATTAAACATAAACCAATTGAAGAGTGAAAACATTCCCAGAAGGCCTTAACTATTCAACAAAACAAGATCTTTCTGAAACTAAACCATCTAAATCCTCTAGCATCTGATAACTAAAGCAACCAACTAGACATAAAAGAAAATGGTATAGAACAACTTATGCACCTGGATCCTTTCCAACCTTCACCAGAATAAGCATCAATCAGAGATTTCTCATAGCCTATCCGGTTCAGCAAATATCTCAGATGCGTCCTGATTCTTGAAAATTCATCAGCTATGGCTCTATTGTCTCGTCTGTTCTTTCTCTTCTTCCTTTTTTTCTCTTCTCCGTTACTTACATTGGCAATACTATTACTGGATTCAAGAGTTGCAACATTATTACTTAATTTAAGATCTTTAGGTTTCTCTTTCTCCCCTGTCTTTGAGCGCAGAACTCGGTCACTGCGAACAAAAGATCTAGACATATACTTCCTCTTTCTTGATTTTGGATTTTTCTTATCCTTAGGTCCTAAGCAGCTAGAAATCTTCAATGCATTCTTCGATGCTGTTTCCAACTGTTGAAGACTAGAATTTTGGGTCACATCTTCTGGAAGTGGTTCCATTTCTTTATCACTAAGACTCTTGCTAAGATCTTCAAGGGGTGGTTCTGAATGTCCAATAGGAGAATCCTCGGTCATAGCTTCAATAGAGGGCCCCGGTTGTTCAAAAACAGTAGAGCTGGATACTGCTTTGCTAGTTTTAGCTTCATCATTTTGGGCAGGTACAGAGTCAAGCTGATCTTTCTGTTTTGCTGGTTCGCTAGGTACACTTCCAGAACCAAATTCATTTATCTGATGTGATGTAATTTGGTGAGGGCATGAAATTTTTTGGGTCTGACAAGTCTTGCTCACATCTTCAGGAGGCAGTCCTGCTTGGTCATTGAGAGAAGCCATGTTCACATTTTCACTAATCGGCTGCACTTGTTCACTGCCACCGCAGATGGGTAGTGGCATAATGGTTTGTAACAGTTCATTTTGTACACAAAATGAGCCGGAAGGATGCCTTTCTTCAGCCGGTTCACTAGATGAAGTTCCAAAACCAGAATCATTTGTCTGTTCCAATGACATTTGTCCAGAGCATGAAGTTTTATCACTCTGATTATTCACATCCGGATCTTCACGAGGCATTTCCAATTGTTCGGTAAGAGAATTCTTGGTTACATTTTGAGCACCGTTTTGACTACTCTTGTCCACATCTTCAGCAGGCAGTCCCAAATTTTCAACATGAGAATTCTCAGTCAGATTTTCAGAGAATGACTGTGACTGCTCGTCAGGATTGTTAGATGCTTTGCAGATTTCCAGTAGCTCATTTTGAACAACTTTGCAGCCAATGTTTTCTTTGGTTTTTTCACTACATTGACTTTCAGAACCAATTTCATGTATCTGTCCTGACGTACTTTCCTCTTGGCATTTTGCAGTTTGACTGCTCACACATTCTGGAGGAATATCCAGTTGTGCAGCATCAGCCATATTAAAGTGATAAGCATATACAGGGATAAATATGAGTAGCTCTATCTGTTTGGTTCTCCGTGAAGAAGTTGGTTTTATTTTTTTCAGGACTCAAGCCCAAGAGAAAGGGTAGTAACCTTACCCAAATAACTATGTAGAGAATAACTGATCAATACCTCTTTCCACTTTGCTATCCAGTCTTACTTAACAAACATAAAATCTTTAACATTCAATATGTATCCAACTTCGCATTAATAAGTCTCACCCCAAAATGACAATGCAAAGAGGAGTTCCAACCATATAACTACTTCTGATGCTGTTGCATTGAATAACACCAGACACCTGCAGCAGGGGTGAAAAGATTATAAAATTTCCATTTGGAAACCAAGAATAACAACCCTCCCCCATTAGTAGAGAACGAATAGAAAACAAGAAAAAGGCGTTTCTCATCTTCTTAATAAAACATTGAATTAGACAACACATGATGACCCATGAAGATACCATTGCTCTTAACTAGGTATATATGGGAGTATAAGGTAGAAAATAACAGTGACATAAGAAGTGATGAGAAAGTAGGAAAATGCTTGCAAGTGCTAATCTAGCTACACTAAGCAGCACTGGCCACACAGATCATGAGAACAAGGATGCCACAAAAACTCCAAAAAGCTTGCATTTGGAATAAAGATTATGCAGCCCAGAATCGTAGCCTTTGATCACTTGTCCTAAATTTTCTAGTGTCAGCTTATTCGGCAACATGCATCTAACTAAGAGTACATTTGAAATGCGTCTCAAAAACTATTCACCCACATAACGTTTACATACATGCATACACAAAAGAATTATTTTGTAATAAGGTTCTTAAATGAGGACCTATTTTGCAACCATCGCAAAAGATATGAATGGTCTTGAGATGTATCTCTCCTACAATGCATGTTCAGTTGTTCCTATCTAAGAACTAAACAGTTAAGAAATGGGTTCTTATTTAAAGACAGGATTATTAGTGAACAACTATTCATATAGAGGAGTGTTCAGACATGCACAGTTTAATAAGGCAAATAAATGTTTCCGTTCAAAACAATTCAGGAAAAAAAAAAGCCTCAATGGTGAATTAATAACACAAAACTCAGCAGTAATGCTAAAACGTTTATAATCTAGCTGGGTGAGTCCCCTGCCTAATCAAAGCTTAACATTAAGTATCATTCACGTACTTCAATATGCAAATGCTTATTTCCAGCTACCATACTTTGAAAACTCCATTTCTAAGATATAAAAAACAAACATAATAAAAAACTTTCTACCTCATAACCTCTGCTTGGTTGCCGAAAAACGCCACGAAAAGAAACGAAAAAGAAAAACACTATGTCCACTTAACCTGCAGCTCAGCTCACTTCATTGCCACAAAACAACAACAAAACTAATAACATTTCCTATACCTCAGTTATCTCAGCAGAAATCACGCAGCTACGGAAAATCTCAAAAGGGTATCAGAAACTCAGTTCAGGCAACTTCTCCAACAATAATCAAATTGGAGAAGAAGAACAAGACCTAAAGCATGAGAAGCTTTTTCTCAGAAACCTAATACCCAAAAAAAAAAAAAATAAGTAATTTATGCTTAAAAAGTTACCTGGTGAATCTAGTAGTTTCCACCGCTACAGAGAGAGAGAGAGAGAATTGGAATGGAGTTGGATCTGTGTGTGTATTTTGAGTTTGTGTGGTTGTGTGTGTTCCCGATACTTGTTCACACCGCCCAGGGAAAAGAAGCGGTTCTCACTAAAACACTGTCCTCTATAAATCTGGGCCACCGCTGCGCTTGCTTTTTCCACCCTCCTCTATGCTATTTTGCGCATGGGGTGTGTTTTTCTTGGTTTTAATGGGTGGGATGGGCCTTTGATCATATGACCTATTGTTGTTTTCGTGTATGCTTTGTTTTTTGGTTTGGAGATGATGGGACCATCTATTTGATTAGGCCCAATTACTGTAATTATTTTGAACAAGATCCTCTAACTGGGTCAACAAGGCGGCAATCTAGAGATATCCCTCTCACTCATTTGTCAAAGAAGAGAAAAATATCATGACGGTAAACATTTGGAAATTTGTGATCGTCTACTAATGATATGTATCATGTAAAAACTCTATAAGTGTTTTATGTCCATAAAAGTCCATGCCTATAAGGCCCGAATTTAAGGCTCATCGTGCGAGTACGACTAGACATGTGCAAGTTACTATATTATTATTCGAATTTGGAACCTTTTCTAACACTTGAAAATAAACTAAAATAAATTATAGGTTTTGAATAAATAAGCCCATTTTAAATGAGTTAGAATTTTATAAGAACTAATTAGAAAATAATAAGTGACTAATTTTAAATTTTTCTCAATAATAGTAAAAAGTCAAATAAATTATGCCCCGAAATCCATAGGATGTGCCTTGGTCACAAACTTACTTGTTGCTATTTTCTCCGTACAAAGCGTAGGCAAATCATGACTACACACTAATTGCTCTATCTAGCCTCTAGGATAGGTTCAATCCCTAGTCCAGGGTAAGGACAATATGCCTCCTCTAAGGACAACAAAACTTAAGAAAGAGCCGCACATTTAACTTATGCTTGATAGAATATATGCCTATATCTTAAAAGGAGGCTAAAAGTCATTAATGTGCTGGAAAAAAATTGTCTGTTTTCTAAATTTCCCGTTTTGTCCTTATGCATGTGTTGTGTATTGGTTAATTTGAGTGTAAGTTTATATGATTAAATTAATTAACACGGCAAGAATCATTATTTATGCATGCAAATGCAATGCAGCGTGCACTGTTACCTTTGGACTGGAGGAGGAAATTACTGACTTTGACTGGAGACTGGAAATGAAAATCCACGGAGACTTGGGAAGTCGTTAGGAAACCAGTGGTCTGTGCTGTGTGCTGCGCTGCGTGCGCATGTTAGATCACCACCGTTATTTGCCCCGTGAATCGGCAACGAGGAAACATCATTAACGCCGAGGATGCGCATTGCGCATTTACAAAATTTCCACGTGCAGTGCGGAGCTATTTTATTGCACGGACGACTTTTGACTTTCGAGTCAAAAATTGAAATTGCTGCCTGCCTGCCGCTGGTTTTCACCTTCCAACCCACCTTCCTTATTAGTACCACGTTTGCTCCACTCTGCGACTAATCAAATCAAACTCTTCCTTTCTCTTCAATTTCTCAAAAGACTATTATTCCCTTTTTTGGGGTCCATCTCACACTTTCAAGACTAAATCCAATAATGCTAAATGTACCATCTTTATGGGTTGAATGTTGATCATATATTTTCACGTGTATGATATGGTCATGTCTCTTGTTTCTTGTATAGGTGAGTTTCGTCGTTATATTCGTGATGAAAAGTCTTTATGTATAATCTTATATTTAAGATTTTTCTAAAACTTACTTACTATACGTGTCGAGACATGATGTGATCAACGGACATCTTGTGTTGGTGCTACTTCTATAATGAGTATGAGTATATACGCTCATGTCAATGCACCTAAAGTATTTTATGAAAAATTACACCTAAGGTGTGCCCTAAATATTGTGATTAGTAAATGGGGTTCCTTCAATAAACTTCTTTTGATAAATAAAATATATTTGTACAAACAAGTAGCTATAATTTTTAGTTTTAAGACCAAGTTGGAACTGGGGTAATACTATTAATACCCAAAATAATTAATGGCCAGCTAACAAGATATATATGAAGTGTTCCGTATTTCAATTAATAATTAGTTTGTACGGCCAGAAAGTCGGTTTTCATGATTGAAATTGATCATCTCTGAGTCTAATCAAGTTTTGTGGTCTTAATCTAATAACCGACCAAGATGACTAATTTAGACGTTTGAAACATTCGTCCGTCATTCACTTATTAATCACGAAATTTAATTTAATTTATTTTAATTTTCACCTCAGATCGCTTCTGCAGACCAAACTTTGCTCTCCTTAATTTTCTTCTGTATCAGTATTTTAACCCTAGTTTCAGTATTTTATTTTGAATCAGAACATGTTCTTGGTTTCCATTCTTGAACAGAAAACAGGAATTAATGTCCACCAAATTGGAGTTTGTGACTTTGTCTGCAAGATTAATTAGTTGCTAACAAAAGAAGGATCACAAGCATATGCAAGCTTCCTAGTCAGAAGCACCTCGAAAGCTTGGATTAAAGAACTGTAAAATACTTGTTAATCTTTGTTATACAACTTAATTAGGTCCTGTCGTCCAACTTGTGTTCTAATAAATAATTTTTTTTTGCAGAACAGTACAAACCTAGAATTTTCCTTGCAACAATTTTTTTATCTGTTGTACTTAAGACTACCTGAATTGTTTATTCATGCAAGTAGGTATTATTGTCCAACCAATCTGCTTCCGGTCTCCCAAACGCATGATTTATATGTTGTTCAATAAATAATAGGTATTTAAATCCTAATATTTTCTTATCCGACAGTCTGACATGTTATGTATATTATTAAACTATGAATCTTTACAATGCACAATAATAATGTGCGGATAATAACTTACGGATGTCCGTATTTTAATTAATTAATTTGATGTATGCCCCTCCCCCGGCCCATGATATATGCATGCATTGTGTTTTAAATTTAGCTTTGTAAAGCCAAACATCTTTAGTACGAACTTATCGCTATTATCTGAAATGAGTGAGACAGAAAGAGAGAGCTGGTCAGTCTTATGTTTAATCAATTCAGAGCAAACATAGAAATGTATTATGATAATAAAATAATGATGTAAGCTGAATTTAGCCTAATGATGTATACTAATTACTGTTTCGTGGTCCCTTTTTTATTTCAAATATGGCTGAACAAACAAATTGAAAAGAAAAGCTCCTTTACGTGTCTCTATCTTTTGCAGCCTTGCCAGGGCATAAAGTTGTTGAGAAGTCAAGGTCTCTACAGCCATTCTTTTTCCATGAAAACCTAACACACAAATAAAGCAAACCCTATTTCCCCTTCCAGTCCAAACTCCTTGCCACACCATTTGACTATTAAAAAAAAAAACCTCCTAGATGAGGAATTGGATAGAGCATTTTAGATTTTGTATGCCCCCAAATTTTGACACCGGCCAAAACAAGCTCTTCAAATCCGGCAAGAAATTGTGGCGTGTGGCTGTTGGTTCACGGCACCGCAATATAATTATTGGTTTTTTATTTCCTCACATAGTGTGTTGCATGCAAAGAGATATAAAAGTCTATGAAAATTAGTTACTTGGATGGCATAATTTGGAGTTTTCTCAACAACTTTGATTTTTTTTAAATTTTTTTTTCCACAATTTCGTGAGCATTCTTCATTCATATGGTGTCTGCTGCGATTGGTCATCCCGACCGACCCAAATTTGCAAAATGCATGCACAATATTATATTCGATTTAATTAATAAAATTATGAGAGAAATTATAAAATATTACAATAATACAACAACGTCATTACAGAAGAGGAGGAAGAAAAAAAGTAAACTAAATTCTAAAAAAGATGCTGAGTTTGTGGGGTGTATAAAATACATGTGGAAGACCAACAGGAAGAGGATGATGAAATGTCGGCAGAGACGCATTAAAAAATATCAGAGATTCTTATTATTATTTGACACGAAAATGAAAAGATTCTCATTTTTATTTTATGATTGTGACGGTTATTAGCAGCAGTCTCCCTTAAGTTATAGTAGTTCATGTGCCCCCGTTGATTAACATGATTAATTTCTTTTTCTTTTTTTATTATGAACGATAGTAATTTTATTGATAACACACGATAACCCGAATAAGAATATGGTAAACCAATTCTACTCGATTTGTAAATTATGAAATTTTGTTGCGCGCTTGCATATATGTAATATATACACGTGAAAAGAATTTGGACCTTTGCTTTAGTGTCTGTGTCTCTTTCAATTAAGAGACAAGAACTTGGAGCATCAAACATAATATAGATAACTGTTGCACATCACACTGACAGTGGAACTGCATGAATATGAATTGAATTTGAGTTGAGAAAAAGAAGAATGCATGCACATGAAGATGCAGCTTAATCTTATGCCTAACTTTATTAATTTAGCATATTTGTTTTTTTGTTTAAAGTACTTGAGACAATGAGACTGTTGGAGATATAATTAATGACAAAATTAATACAACAAACAAAAAGAAGATGAAGATGGATAATCACCAAATTTGCTTTTTCGTACCCTTTTTGTTTTGTGATTTGCATAATGACTCACGTGGCAATTCTTTTTTGTTATTAAATTTTTTTTTTTTGGGGCCTGCAACAGGAGAAACTGCCTGGTGTGCCGGCCATCCATCGCTGTCCATGCCCAACATTTTACCCCGGAACAGTCCGCGTGGTTGGCTGACGCGTAGGACCTTCCAAAATATATGCACACTCCCTTACTGAGCCTCCGAAATTACGAAATACCCAGCTCAAGGTCTCTCTCGACCCCTTTGGCTACGCTGACATGGCGGTGACCTAACCCCACATGCCTGCCTCATTTCAAGCCATGTCTACGTGTTGTGGGCCCCACTTTGTCCCTCTTCTCCCAGACCACCATTTGGTTTTTACTTTTCCACGGCTCTCTCCGTATTTCCCATCGTCGGCTTCGCCCCCCTCCCGACCCTCCGTGGGCCCACCTCTCAAAACTCCCGCCTTCCTCCTCCCTCCCTATATAAATCCCCCAATCCCACTCCACAATCTCACTACACCTACCTAACACACAAACAAACTCCACACTTCTCTTCCTCTCCTTCTTTCTTCACCTTATCTTCTCCGTTCGAATCAACAAAACACAACACGTAATAAAACTCTTCCTTCTTCCTTCATTTTAATTGACAATCTCGCACTTCAAAATCTTATCTTCAAATGGCCGTCGACTCTTCACTTTCTCCACTCGGGCCACCGGCCTGCGAGAAAGACGCCAAGGCGCTGAAATTCATTGAAGAAACAACCCGAAACGCCGACCCCGTGCAAGAGCGGGTGCTGGCCGAGATACTGGCCCGAAACGCCGAGACTGAGTACCTCAAAAGATACAAACTCGGCGGCGCCACCGACCGCGAAACGTTCAAATCGAAACTGCCGATCATTTCCTACGAGGATCTCCAGCCCGAAATCCAACGCATCGCCAATGGAGATCGCTCTCCTATCTTGTCAGCTCATCCAATCTCTGAATTCCTCACAAGGTAATTAATTAATTATTTCAAAATTAATCAACTCATGTAATTAATTTTTCTTAGTTTGAAAATTAATTATTTAGTTATTTTGCATGGAAAATTACAGTTCTGGGACTTCAGCCGGAGAGAGGAAGCTCATGCCAACAATTCAGGAGGAGTTAGATCGCCGTCAATTATTATACAGCCTTCTCATGCCCGTCATGAACCTGTAAGTTTTTTTAATTATAATTTTTTACATAATTAAATAATTAAAATACGCGTTATAATAATAATAATAATTTTAAATTTTTTTCGAAGACTGAATTTATTTTTTAAATGGTGAATGGAACAGTTGTGTGCCTGGACTGGACAAAGGCAAGGGCCTGTACTTTCTGTTCGTCAAGTCTGAAACCAAGACGCCGGGCGGGCTCTTGGCCCGACCCGTTCTCACCAGTTACTACAAGAGCGAGCACTTCAAGACCCGCCCGTACGACCCGTACAATGTCTACACGAGCCCCAACGAGGCCATTCTCTGCCCCGACTCGTTCCAGAGCATGTACGCCCAAATGCTCTGCGGTCTCCTTGAGCGCAACCAAGTCCTCCGACTCGGCGCCGTTTTCGCCTCGGGTCTTCTCCGGGCCATCCGCTTCCTCCAGCTCAACTGGCAGCAGCTGGTGAACGACATCCGAACCGGAACTCTCAACCCGAAAATAACCGAACCTAATTTGAAGTCCTGTATGGACGGGATTTTAAAACCCGACCCGGAGCTGGCGGACTTCGTGTCCAAACAATGCGGAGATGAAAACTGGGATGGGATTTTAACCCGAATATGGCCAAACACCAAATACCTGGACGTGATCGTAACCGGAGCAATGGCTCAATATATTCCGACCTTGGAGTACTACAGCGGCGGCTTGCCGATGGCTTGCACTATGTATGCTTCCTCCGAATGCTATTTCGGACTCAATCTCAACCCGATGTGCAAACCGTCCGAAGTTTCCTACACCATAATGCCAAACATGGCCTATTTCGAGTTCCTGCCTTACGATCCCAACTCGGCGAGTCGCGGCGATTCGATGACGACTCGACTCGTTGACCTGGTCAACGTCGAGGTCGGGAGAGAGTACGAGCTCGTCATCACCACCTACGCCGGGCTGTACCGGTACAGAGTCGGCGACATCCTCCGAGTCACTGGGTTCCACAACTCGGCGCCGCAGTTCCATTTCGTACGGAGGAAGAACGTGCTGCTCAGCATCGACTCGGACAAGACCGACGAGGCCGAGTTGCAACTCGCCGTCGAGAACGCCTCGAAGCTTCTCCGATCCTTCAACGCCAGCGTCGTCGAGTACACGAGCTACGCCGACACGACGACGATCCCGGGGCACTACGTGATCTACTGGGAGCTGCTGGTGAAGGACTCGGCAAACTTGGAGACCGAGTCGGTCGACTCGGTGATGAGTCAGTGCTGCTTGGCGATGGAGGAATCGCTGAACTCGGTTTACCGACAAGGCCGAGTCGCGGACAACTCGATCGGGCCGCTAGAGATACGTGTGGTGAAGAGCGGCACGTTTGAGGAGTTGATGGATTACGCGATCTCGAGAGGGGCGTCTATCAACCAGTATAAGGTGCCGAGGTGTGTGAATTTTACCCCGATTATGGAGTTACTGGACTCTAGGGTGGTTTCTAAGCATTTTAGCCCATCTTTACCGCATTGGACCCCAGAAAGGAGACGGTAAAAAAAAAAAAGGGAAGTCAACGAGGTGTCCTTCTAATATAAATATAATAATTAATTTTTTTTATTTGGGATATTTTTATGGGTAGGTTCTTTTTTCTGTGGAAAGATTTAGTTATATATGAAAAGTGTAAGTTGGATTAGGACGTTTCAAGGGTCAGGTTTTGTAGTTTGGTTCAATTCACTCGTGGAAAGAATGAAAATGTAACTTTTCTTTTCAAGGTGTTTGTTCATGAATGGTTGCCTTCATAGTCACTAGCTTTTGGTTTTGGACTTATGTGTCATCATCCATTCAATTCAATGCATTACACATTATGACAAAGGCCTCCACATCTTTGCCTAACAAATTGATAAGGAAAAGTAAAGGGTATTTGGCATATATATAATGGGTTGGTTCCCAAAGTTTAAGACAAGAGAGATTTAAAAACAAAGTTTAAGACAAATGTTGTAAAAAAATGATTTATTTTTTTCTTTTTTTAGTACAAGCAATTGAGAATGGGGAATTTACACAAATATTCATTGAGTGTCTGAGAGTTTTGAACTTCTGCCCATATAGGTAAAGACGGAATAACTCAATTATACTTCACTAGTATGAAAAAGAAATTCTTAACTGGATATGTCAGTGGATATTCTTAACATTTAGGTTGGGCAATTAACAATATATATTGTTGGTACCACATGGTTTTGGCATCACATTAGTCCACTTAAGATGCTCACATTAGTTATACACGACAAAAATACTATGAAGATTCAAATATAAGATCTATAATTTGTAAATTAAAATTATCTTTTACTGAATTAGACCATGTTCACCTCTTTTTACATTCTTTGCACAGAGAAGATATTATTTAATTACCAATGGTGATCGAAAAGGAAAGATAGAACTTAGAAAAAGTATGCCCCAACAAAAAGTATAGAGCTGCGTGGCTCCTTGCTCGATATTGGTTGGTAATTAAATTAGGCTTAAGAAAGGCACACGCCTTATGTCAATCATGAAATTATATAATATTTTTACAGTTTTACTCAAGCATTTGTATTTTTTTAATATGGATTTGCTATCACCTGGCAATGAAATAAAGTGAGTGTCATTTTATGCTGTTTTTGAAATGCACGCTCTTATCACGTGGGTCTTGTTCATGGAAGAAAGATAATAACAAGGTTAATATTCTATGCCTTTGTTGTGGGTCACTATCGAAGTTCACCTTGTTCAAAATCGATTGCTATTGAATTGAAGTGTATATATATGCAGGCAGATCTGCGGTTTTAATTTCTTTGTAAGGTAATGATAAATAATTTGATAAAACAATGATATATAGATTTCGGATATCAAATTGATATTGAGAAAGAGAAAACCGAGCACAAAATCTTAGATTCAAAAATAAATATTCTTAATTATTTAAACTACAAGGCTCAAACACAATTATAGATAAATTTATATTCTATCAGAAAATAAATAAAATCAAGACCCACAATTGGGGACACAAATGGTTGTGTGCCCATGTATTTGAAGATGGACCACAGGGCTCATGTGGCTTTGGCTCAATCACAAGCATTAGCTTGGATTTTATCAAGTTCAAACCACAAGGGCAAGCAGATGTGAGTCTCTTACCCATGCAGTCAAATGGGGTTATCAATATAATGATACAACAAGTTGACCTCTTCTGCTTAAATTCTAAGACCAATTGGCCACAACAAGAACCTTATCAACTTACTTCAGTACCTAAATCTAATGATAAGTGTGTTTGGTGTATCCAACCATATCACTTAATTTAAAGTGCTCATTGAAATGAAACTACGATTAGCCAACTTAACTAAGTTCTTGTTGCCTTTCACTTGCTTTTCACATGGTCGTGTCGTTTTTCTCTTTGCCTTATTTGCTCACATTACATGGTCAGCTTTAGCCAATACTTAAACATCTATCACACTTAGATTTTGTGTCACTCAATCAACCTTGATGATATGCTATAAATTAAGTGGTTAAATTATTAAAACAGTTTAGATTTAACAAAATACATGTAAATGTAGACAGCGACAGATTTATGAATTTTTTATGCAACTGGCAAAATATAGAAGTTCAAAACATTTACCAAATCATGCTGCAACAGTACCACCAATCATGTGTATGTTATAATTTCTATATTGAAAACAAAGATACAACGACAAACCAAAAATGAAGATCAGTAAAACCCAAAATTATAATAATCAAACAATTAATCACACCATGATTCATTCATGAACACCAAACTAGCCTATCCTCAAATAAAATATAGAAGATATTTTACATACAAGCTTTTCCCCCTCCCTATCCTCTTAAAGTATTTTTGTCAAACGCCTTACCCCATTGCAATATACTCGAACATAATTTCAATAGAGATTTTGGGGAAATAGTATCCACTCCTCCTTAGGTGAATATGCCGCGTGTTAATGAGAGACAATTTGATTGCTCCAGAAAAGCCGAAGTGGCAAACTGATCTAGACTGTTTCCTCATACCTGGTTATAGTGTGTGATGTTGATTTGATTTGATGCATGGAAAGTTATAAGGGCACGCACTATGGACCTATCACAAAGGGACGCGTGTACACCTCAGAAAGGTTTAAATGGCTCTTGCATATTATTTAGTCAAATATATCCTTCCTCCTTTTTTGTTGGCATCAATGGCATTACGAAGTAGATACATTATAGATAAGTTGTGCTGAGTCATTGAATGCAAAGCTCAATTTTTTGGCTGTCACGTCTGCAAACAACGGATTCCATAATCGAAACAACTTAGATAAAAAGCTACATGATTCTCACTTATTTTTTAATCTTTAAGCATTTAAGTTGTTTAACATGATATTAGAATTCTAGTTTCGAGAAGTTTGAAATATGATTCTAAAGCTGTAATTTATGTATCCGTTTATATTTTTAAATGTAGAAAAATGTTATTAATTTGATTCATACTATTGTTAATCGATTTCTTGACAGTTTATGACTTTTGTAATTTACATTAAAAAGACTCAAAACAACATGTTTATGGGCACAATTCCGAACTCGGATCCCAAATTTTTATGGATTTTGTTGTTTCGACGAGGCAAGTGAACATTTCATTTTCAACTAACAAACTAACAAACTAATGATATGTTGATTTTATGCAGAGCAATTCGTCGTCCAAATTATTCATTGCTTGAGAACCCAACCCAATATTGGTAATGGAGAAGGTTCGAAGCCAGCCCATTATTATAAAATAAATAAAATAAAAAAAGAGAAAAAGAAATAGGCGGGTTGGCTATTAGACGGGTCGACCCGAACGTTTGGTTTCTTGGGTTCATGGTTTTCGTGGTTGCTGTTGGTTAAAGCACGGGGGCTTGGCACTTGGCAGAGGAAGAAAGAAAGAGCGAGAGAGGAGAGGAGAGAGAGAGAGAAAGGTCAGTGGTGCCGTGGTGAATGTTCTTTCCATGGCGACCCTTCCCTCCTTCGTCTCCTTCTCTTCTTCTCTTCCTCTACTTCCTCTGCGCCCTCCTCCTCTTCATCCTCTTATCTCCTCCACCACGACCTCTAACCTCAAACCTAGAAGATTCTCAGGCCTAGTTCTCGCTTCTTCCTCCGCTTCTCCTTTTGACGATCTCAGCTCCAGAAGCAGCTCGCGCCCAATCCAATCCTCCAAATCCAAGGTCAGCTATTATTTTTCTCTCGAATTTTAGCTTAAGTTAACTTGGTTCATACTGTTAATCTAGAATTGCGGTTAAAGAGATGGAATTTAGACTGAATTGGCAGTGAGTTCAAAGCGTTGGTGCTCATAAAACTCTGTAGATTGGGGGTAAATTCTATTGATTATATCACATCTGTAGAGAGAGAAGTATCAAGTTTTAGAAATTGATAGAATGATACCATACTGCTGTGAATTTGTTTAATTAAACTAGTTTCGAGTTTTTCGATGAACTTGCCTATCATATTTGCATTTGTGTGTTTCGACAAACCCCCAATGCTTCAATGACATTTAGCTCCATCGCACATATATTTCTTAACAACAATCTTGTCATTTGTTTGATTTGCCCATTCTTTTAGAAATCAGTTCTCTCGAATTTGATACAAGAGATAGAACCATTGAACGTGAGCCTTATTCAGAAAGATGTTCCACCTACTACCGTGGATGCCATGAAAAGGACGATTTCGGGCATGTTGGGATTACTTCCATCTGATCAATTTCAAGTTCTTATTGAGGCCTTATGGGAACCTCTATCTAAGTTGTTGGTTTCTTCAATGATGACTGGGTATGTTAATCTTCTATATCCAATGCAACAGTTTAGTTATGTTTTGTAATTCTCCTTTTCGGCTGTTCTGAGAGAGAACTCTAATATTGTTTGGTCAAATTGTTTGCTTCTCTTCCATTAAGGTCTGTATTTAGTTTTTTTCACTCCTTAGCCAATTACAGGTTTGATGTTAGTGGTTATTTGATGCAATGGAACTGATACTCAAATAATTAGCTAGTTAAAATTGACATACTATTAGATGTTGTTACTTAAAGTATGTTTGTATTCATTAACAACAAATGTGAATCAAAATTCTGGAGGTGTACTTGACATCCTATAGAATTTCTTCTTTAATTGCAGGTATACCTTAAGGAATGCTGAATATAGGCTTTGCCTAGAACGGAATTTTGATATGTGTGACACAAAACTTGAAAAACAAACACCAGAAAATTCTGAGGTTGATTTGCAAGGGATGTTGCTTGAAAGTGCAAACATAATCAAATTTCCTTCAAAAGATGAGTTTTCATCCAAAGATGGAGAAGTTACTGAAGACTCATTGGAGAATATTGATATTCAAGGTCTTGGTGAAGTGTCTCCTGAGGCTCTACAATATGTTCTTCATTTGCAGGCTCATTTATCTTCTGTCAAAAAGGTATTCAGTAGCATTTTATGGAATCTTCCAATGTAGGAAAAGAAGTTCAAGTTAATGACATGAATTTGTTGGGTTTCACGATTCATTCAGTGATCAGCTCAGCTTATCACGCTCTTATGTGGAAGCATCTAAAGTAATGTTCTGTTTTGCCCCATGCTTAACTCCAGAAATGGTAAAGTGATAGGCACTTGTTAAAAGCATTGAAGAACAAGGGTGGAATGGAAGTGTTAGCCTCAGCAAAATTGTATTTAGAGATCACGTGTTTACTAATTCAATTGCTGGGTTTGGAAGTTTTGTTGGCTGTATGAACGAGTCATTGTTTAGTGCTAAAGTTGATGGGATGCCAATGGTCATCCCATGTACAGCAGAGTGAAATGATGGGTTTGCGCAATATCGAAGGCCATAATGCTGTCTTTTATGCAAGTCCCAAGTTTGTACCACAGAACCAGAAAGTTTTATCATTTGCTTATACTGATTGAATTTTCTTCTGATAAAAAATCAGTCTTTTAATTGCAGTTATCAGAAACAAAATAAACCATGTATGTTTTGAATTTCTTTTCTATTTCCAAGTGAGTTTTCATTGGCATGATTGAGATTTTCTCCATTTTTCAAAGGAATTCTCATGTTTACCTTTTTTGTTTTCTTGAAGGAACTCCATGATGTCAAGAGACAAAGTGCTGCTCTTCAAATGCAACAGTTTGTTGGAGAAGAAAAGAATGATTTGCTGGACTATTTGAGATCGCTACAGCCAGAAAAGGTTTCCATTTAATACAACACTCAAAAGTTATTTTCTTAATTTGGTCTTCCAAATAGTAGTTGAATTCAGCATTGCTGATGGTGGATCTTTGTGCATAGTCATATGCTAGTGATCTGGGGGTAGGTACTGCAGGCTTTACATTAGATTTGGTGATTATTAGCCTTTTAATGCTAGCTCTTGTACACCAGTACCATCCTGCAGTGAATAGTATGTCTTTGGAGCCTAATGAAACTTTTTGCTCTAGGGGATTTACCCTACAACCTTGATCAATGAAGTTCCTCGTAATCCCCTTTATTGATAAAATGACATAAGAAAAAGAAGTGAAATTAATAACAGTTGGTCAGACATCCTTCTTTCCTTTCCCTATTCTCTATACATTCAAAATGGTGTTAATGCTATTTGTTTCTTCCTTTTTCAAGGATCACATCATAGCAATTCCTAACATTTTTTGTTTAACTTGGAAAAAAGGTCTAGGTTTACTACTGATGTTATTTCAGAGTACCAGTTGCATTGCTACCATCCTACCATCGGAAAATAGTGTCTCGTTTTCCACCGGTTGATTGATTTCAAAAACTATTAAATCTTCATCATGCTCTAAACTCCTTGAGTAGCCAGATTAGGCCATCAATGCAATCCTTCACTTTCCCCCATCTTTTAAACTAATAATATATGCTGACGTGGTAGTCTAATTCATGTCCATGGATGTATAGGGATGATGTGGCTTTTGGTTAACTGTCGGACTCGTTGGACATTATCAGGTTACAGTAACATAATTCTACATTGATCTTTCTAATTTTTCTTCCTGTATATTAGATTGTACAATAGTTGATAATCACTACCAGATTTCCTCCTCCATGTTTCTCTGCAGTATGGTTGTGCTCTAACCTTGGGGTATTTATGGGTAAAAAAATTTCAAGTTTAGCTTCTTCTAGTAACCCCGGCTGGGCTGTTTCCGATTTATATCTTGTGATTGACAAAATAAACTCTGTGAACAGGTAGCTGAGTTATCAGAACCAACATCACCTGAACTGAAAGAAATAATCCACTCTGTTATCCACGGTCTACTTGCAACCCTTTCTCCGAAGATGCATTCTAAGGCACCTCCTTTATCTGATAATGCCTCAACTGGAGTATTAAATGTTGGGAGTGAAGATTGTGCTGAACTTGTTGAGAACACTTCACTTCAGTTTCAGCCACTTATTTCATTAACGCGGGACTACCTAGCACGTCTCCTCTTCTGGTTAGGCCAGCTCCTTTTTCTGTTCTTATTATGCTAAGGTTTTTTTTCCGTCCATTCTATTCCTTTTCTGTTGGGCACTTTATTGTGTGGTAATTTGGAATTTGACCCGACAAGCCATTATTCAATCCATTCTTTGTTCTATTACTTTGAAGATATAGTCCTACAAATGCTCCTGTCATCCATTTTCATTCATCCAGTTTTTTCTTTTTCTGAAGGTGCATGCTTCTAGGACACTACCTCAAAGGTCTTGAGTATCGGATGGAGCTGACGGAACTTTTGTCCCTGACTAACGATGCTGAAAGCGATACCCTTGATGGCAACCACATTGCATAAATGCTTGTCTCCCTTCTATCCATTTGTATATAGATGTGTTGATTAGTGCATACAAAATATGTTCTGTTCAATATGACACCAGAGCCTCAAAGTGAGGCATAATTGTATGTGTAGCAAAATACACTTGTGTATGGAATTTTCATTTGTATTCAAAATTGTATTATATAGTTCTTAGTTCAATTCATACAAGAGAAGGGAAGTATGGGTCAGTCTTGGTCTGATACCAATGATAGAACCTATCATTCTACCAAACTCAAAATATCTTAACTTAGTCAATGAAAGCCTATGTTATTCAATTAATTCAAGAACAGTTTCTGTTTCTTACAAGGATGAATAACTAATGAATTAATATAGTTGCTTTCTTACCAACCACCTTAACAAATTTAACGACTTCATAACCAATGGTCTTGTACCTTCTGCAAAAGACTTGATCCTCTTTGTTGACAGTCTTCTGGTTGGTCTCTTTGTAATCGGAGGAAGAATAAGTGAAGAATAACTGCACCAACTGCATCATTGCTGACCAAATCTTTCCCAATGTATGATGTCGTCATAATAGGAGTATCATATGCCTCCCTTCACACTTGAAAATAACCTTCAATCTAATCATAAACACAATTTATGTTTGCTAGCATTATAACCAATGGATTAATACATGGAAATCCATCAATTTGCTATATTAGCAAAATCAATAATGACTGGACAACATGAATTATTGCGAAGACTATTATAGCCTTAGAATCCTATCAATCTTGATTTCTTGTCTTTCACGTACTAACTTCATCGCTCCCAACTACTGAAATATGGCCAATTTGGTTCTCTCCAACACCTTACTTAATCATTGTGTTTACATGTAGTTTAAAAATCTAGATTCAACTCTGATTTGTTCATCTCTACAGTGCTCACTGCTCCCACTTTGGCATGGTACGCATTGCTATAACATCTGTAGTCACAGATAAAGTAATTCACCTAGCACATACAAATTGAGCATGAAAACTGTGCTGCAGACTCGCGGCAACAATTATGATCATGGCAAATAGACACATGCTTTGCTTTTTGTTAAACCTTGGCGGCTCAGAATTATAAAAACAACAAAAGTCTACCATGTGGCATGCATTATACATTTGGTCATGTGGAATCTGCCATTTATAGCAAAAAACACACACACAAACAAAATGATTCCGAAAATTGTTAGAACTTGATGGCTAAACTGTCTAGTATGACATATATTCAGTAGCAAAGGAGGAGAGGGAAGTATTACAGATAGATAGGCGAGTTCCGATTTGATTTGAATGTGGCTTCAAACCGGATACGATTCAAATTGGTTTCGTTTTTCAAACTGATAGTATAATTGATCCAAATCAATCTATTTACGGACTCGTGGATTGATCATTTTTCTTCATAAGCAATTAAGAAAATATTTTATATTACTACATATTCTTCATGTATCAAATTAAGTACATACTCTGAATTGAACAAAAGTTGAGAAAACTTTTTACTGTTAAAAGTGCTGACATAAGAAAAAGAAGTGAAATAAATAAATAAAAATTGACACCAATGGATCATAAGCCCCGTTCAGTCAAAGATGCTCCGGGCTTGAAGCCTAAGGCTCCACACGTGTGTCAGCTCATCGTGCTAGGCGATTAAGGTCTCCAAGCTCTCGGACGTTTTATCTGTGACTTCTCATTCCCTTCTTTAACAAAACTCCGAGAAAAAAAAAATTCCCATCAGAATGGTATACAAATTAGCTTTCTTTTATATATATATATATATATATATATATCGAAAATTAGCTTTCTATTAAGAAAAATTATTAATTAGGAGCAGGATTGGGACATGATTAATTAAATGCTTATGTTGACAATAATGAAAAAAATAGATATAAAAATACAACAATCAATATGTCCAATTTGGTTCTCTCCAACATCTTACTTAATCTTTGTGTTTACATGTAGTTTAAAATCTAGATTCAACTCTAAATTGTTCATCTCTACAGTGCTCACTGCTCCCACTTTGGCATGGTACGCATTGCTATAACATTTGTAGTCATAAATAAAGTAATTAACCTAGCACATACGAAATGAGCATGAAATCTGTGCTGCAGACTCGCAGCAACAATTATGATAATGGCAAATAGACACATGCTTTGCTTTTTGTTAAACCTTGGCGACTCAGAATTATAAAACCAACAAAAGTCTGCCATGTGGAATCTGCCATTTATAGCAAAAAAACACACACACAAACAAAATGATCCCGAAAATTATTAGAACTTGATGGCTAAACTGTCTAGTATGGCATATATTCAGTAGCAAAGGAGGAGAGGGAAGAGTATTACAGATAGATAGGCAAGTTCTGATTTGATTCGAATGCGGCTTCAAACCGCCTACGCTTCAAATTGGTTTCGTTTAGTATAATTGATCCAAATCAATCTATTTACGGACTCGTGGATTGATCATTTTTCTTCTTAAGCAATTAAGAAAATATTATATATTACTACATATTCTTCATATATCAAATGAAAGTACATACTCTCAATAGTTGAGAAAACTTTTTACTGCTAAAAGTATTGCTATAAGAAAAAGAAGTGAAATAAAAAATAAAGGCTTTTTATCACAAATGGTCCCTTAGGTTTGCAAAATTATTATATTTCGTCCTTAACGTTTTTTTGTGACACCAATGGTCCCTAAGGTTACTCTCCACACATCAAAATGGTCCTTGCCGTTAGCTTCCATCAAATTTTATGTTATGTAGCTGACGTGGCACGTGTGTAGAGCCCACACATCCAATAATATACATCCATGTGGCTTTAAATAAAATATATTATATTTTAAATATTTTAAAACTTAAAATCCAAAAAACAAAAAAAACCTGTATCTTCCTCTGCCGGCGACTCCTACCCACCCTCGTAGACCTACTCTGCCTCTCTCTCCCTCCTTTTCCTCCCTTCTCTTTCTCTCTCTCCCTCATTTTCCTTAATTTTTACAGGCTAATCTACTATAGCTTGATGTAGTTTCTGCATCAGGAAGTTTCTGCGTCTACCATAGCTTGATGAAATAAACGCTTTGCTCTTTTTTTGTTTGACCAAAACCTGCAAATCAATGAAACCCACAACCAAGGAAGATCATTCGCTTCAGTTTTTAAAATAGAAGCTAATTATTTTTGTTGAATTTCTGCACTCGTTTTTACCTAGAATCTGTCTCTGGAGCATTGGAACCAAGATCGGGCTTGGCATAGTTGCAGTACACTTGGGTCCTTTTTTGTTTGACCAAAACCCACAAATCAATGAAACCCACAACCAAGGAAGATGAGGGAGAGAGGGAGAGAGGAGGGAGGAAGAGGAGGGAGAGAGAGGCAAAGAGTGGGTCTGCCAGGGTTAGAGGCGCTGGCAGAGGGGGAGAACGTACAAGTTTTTTTTTTATTTTATAATTTAATTTATTTTAAGTTTTAAAATATTGAAAATATAATATATTTTATTTAAAGCCACATGGATGTATACTATTGGATGTGTGGGCTCCACACACGCGCCACATCAACTACTTAACAGAAAATTTGACGGAAGCTAACGACAGGGACCATTTTGATGTGTGAAGGATAACCTTAAGGACCATTAGTGTCACAAAAAAACGTTAAGGACGAAATGCGATAATTTTGTAAACCTAAAGGACCATTTGTGATAAAAAGCCAAAAATAAATAAAAAAACATGACACCACTGGATCATAAGCCCCGTTCAGCCAAAGATGCTTTGGGCTTGAAGCCTCAAGGCTCCACACGTGTCTCAGCCCATTGCGCAAGTCTCTCGGACGTTTTATCTGTGACTTCTCATTTCCATCTTAACAAAACCCTGAAAAAAAATAAAATAAAAATAAAAAATCCCATATCAGAATGGTATACAAATTAGCTTTCTAGTTTTTGTATATATCGAGAATTAGCTTTCTATTAAGAAAAATTATTAATTAGGAGGAAATGATTAATTAAATGCTTGTGTTGAAAATAATGAAAAAAATAGATATAAAAATACAACTACATACAACAATCAATTTTATGTTACAATTTTCAAAGTGTACATACATAACAAATTTTAAAAGTTACAAGCAAAGAACCCACTAGTGTAGTGGTTTGGAGTATTTAATCTCTCAGGCAAGGTCCTGGGTTCGAGTTATAGCATCCGTGTTGTGTGTGTGAGTTTAATATGCTATCCCTTGAAAGGGGCTTAAAAAAAAAGTTACAATGGAAAGCAAGACAACAAGTAATATTATTGAAAATAAAAACAAAATTTTGAAATTTTTATATATAGAGTACAAGTATAATACATTATCTTAAAATACTGATATATTTTATATTGGTTTATTTATGTACATACGCTTTCAAACTTGTCTCAGATTAGTTACAATGGAAAGCAAGACAACAAGTAATATTATTGAAAATAAAAACAAAATTTTGAAATTTTTATATATACAGTACAAGTATAATACATTATCTTAAAATACCGATATATTTTATATTGGCTTATTTATGTACATACCCCATGTGCTTTCAAACTTGTCTCAGATTACCACATGTGTTTGCAAACGTCTCAAAGTACCCCCCAACCTTTTAAAAACCATCTCAGGTTACCCGTTCCTTCAGTTTTTTAGACGTTCCGTTACTGTTCACCCGTTTTTGTGTTTGCTCCTGAGGTGGAAGGGCGAAGTTCCCCACTGGCTTGGAGACCACTAGTTGGTCGACAAGTCAGCTTTCTTTGGTGTGTGAGCGTGCCACTGCTAGCAATGTAAATTCTAGCAGACTTATTTTTAAAGTGGATAACTTGCGCCTCAAGTTACTGACTTCTAAAACAACTGATTGTGAATTTGGGTGAGGAATATCTCCCAAGTAAGTTCTTTTCTTGCCTCAGACTGGTGAGGACTTTCATAATTTATCTCAGTATCAAATAGTCGTTCTGGCTAGAATAGATAATAATAAAGTAGATTGTTTTAGGCGGAACTGCCTTTTACGAAATTAAGAAGGGAGAAATCAACTCTAGAAAGATAAAGAGATGGTTGGAATCCCATTTCTGCCTGGATGGAAACTTCTGATCCGGGCTGGACTGAGTATGTCCGTGCTGGACTGTGCTGTCAACAACTTCAACTGCTTGGCCTTCAGCTGTAAATCGATACCAAAGTTCAATTTTGGCAGAGCTTTAATCTACTTCAAGCCTTGGGAGGCTTTTGAGCGGGCAGATCTGCAGCTTCTTCAGTTTGAAGGGACAGAAGTGGCTGTTCTCGAGAATTTAGCAAGCTGGGACTGTACTGCAAAATTTGTTGAGATTTTCATATTTGCGAAAACTCGAACTATGTTTGTCTTGGCTTTTGGTGAACCAAATTTGTAACGAGAGGGATCTCGTTTTCAGAAGACTTATTTTCTAAGTATGAACTTTGGAATTCTGATCTAAAGCTGTTTTTCTCTTGGGATCCAAGTGAGCTTTTGATTGTTTTCTTGTTTGTTTTTTTTGATTGATTGATGAATTGAGTGTCCTTTTTTTCTTTGCCTACTTTCGTTTTTTATAAGAGATCCTCCTAAGGAGGTAATTTTTAATCCTAAATAATGGGCGGCAAAAAGATCTCTTATAATGTAAAGTAAGAAGGGTTTCTTATCAATCAAGGCAGATAGGTTCTGAGCAGTCACCTCCTAAAGCAGTCCCCTCCCTGGTTTCCTGGGTAGCAGCTTTCTAATTCAACCAACGCTACCGTCTGTGTGGGCTTTTTTTTTTTTTTTTTTTTTTTTTTTAATGGGGGTTTGGCTCTTTTTCTTTTGTATTTTCTGAATGGTTCCCTGTTTCCCGCTCTAATTTAGAAAGCGTGATCCGTGAATTCCTTGGGAGATGGTGTATTGATTTGGAGCAAAATCTCGAACACAGATGGGTTTTTTGATCTTCAATTGGCAGTGTTTCAGAGACGTCCCTCTCACATTTTAAACTTTAGTTGGAATTGCTGACTTTTTCAAAGTTGAGGCAATCACGTGGGTGTGTCTTTGATCCCTTGGGTTTGAACCTAACAAAAATTACGGGCTGATCTTTGAAGCCCATTTCGAAAGTTTCCACATTTGGGCTTTCTTTGGGCAGAGGCTTCGTTTTCAACATTTCTGGTGTGAAGCCCAATCTGTCTGGATCCTATTTTTGTTTTTCTCAAGTCTTTGGGCTGGGCAGACAATTTTATCATGGGCCTGTCTTTCGGACTTGGGCGTGCCGAATTTGGGCCCAAACAGTTACGAACGTTGGGCCCCACCTCGTTTTAACTTTTAACCTCTTCGAATAAGGATTTCTCAGTTCTAAGAAAGGAGGTTTGCCATATCAATTTCAGGTCTGAAATCTTCTGTGATTTTTCATTTAGAGGCATCTTTTGTTCAATGTGATTTGTCATAAAAACATAATATAATTTAATTTTTCATATGTTTTTTCTCATTACATAGTTGAAGAAGGAGCACTGGAGGGCAAGTTGTCATGTGCACATTGTGAAGCTTGATTGGGTTACTTCAATTGGTCAGGTAGCCAATGCAGTTGCGGGAGTTGGATCACTCCTGCCTTCCAGCTTCATAGAAGCCGTGTGGACGTCAGCACTGTCTAACATCCGTCAAGGCAAAGCTTGAGTTGAGCCCCTATCAGGATAAAGTCTCCAAAACCCCTCTAAGCAATCGACGAAAAGGATGTAAGTTTATGGAGTTTCTCATACCGTGTACCCAGATCAAACTTGAGCAGCTGCAGCTAGAGAAAATGCTTCCTTGATCTGTGTTATATGAGATTTTGGGGATTCGGATTTTGTTTTTCTCATTTTCCAATGCGAACTTAGTTTAGGTGCTGAAAATTTCAGACCATAAATTGATATGGAAAACCCAGGTTTCTTAGAATTGAGAAACCCTTATTCGAAGAGGTTAGAGGTTAAAACGAAGTGAGGCCAACGTTCGTAACGGAATGTTTAAAAAACTAACGGAACGGGCAACGTGAGACGGTTTTTAAAAGGTTATAGGGCACTTTGAGACATTTGCAAACACATGTGGTAATCTGAGACAAGTTTAAAAGCAAAATGAGCATGTACATAAATAAGCCTTTTATATTTGAACATCACTGGTGAACCATCAATTTTTTAGTGGAGGTGCAATTTTGGCCAAATTGAGCAGAAGTGCAATGTGTAGCACCTATAATGGTTTTTCCAGCGAGAGGAGGTGCAGCTGTACCCACTGGCGGACTTAGGAATTTTTTAGTGGATGTGCGATTTTAAAAGACTAAAAACTCTTTGTGGATTGAATATCTAAGGCTTTTTATCTAGATTGACCTTAGGTCCCTTTATGCATTCATATCATACATGAAAAATTGTTTTATGTAAAAATATTGACTAAGTATAAAAAGTGATTTTTCTGAATAATCATTTTCTCAAGATAATTTTTGGTGTCTTTTATTCCTTACACATCAAATAAGAAAACTTGATTTTATGGAATTTTAGTACGAAGAATATTTTGATTTGGTGAGAATTTGATTTTCTAGTATTTTATTTGAATCCAAATGGGAGTACTTCCTTATTTACATTGTAAACTTAAGTAAATTGAATAATATAAAATAATTGAAAGTAATAGGTCCACCACTGTGAACATGAATGTTTAAGAACATATATGTTCGTGTATAATATGTGTAGTATTCTCTGTATTTCGTATAGAAGGGGTTCTCTCCTTGTTGATTTATATTACGACAAGTAAAGGAGCCAGATACATGTATTAGAAACAAACTACCTTGATATATCATATGCATTTGACTTAAGGACAGATACAATATCAATAGACAAATTCATATAAAAGAGTAAGTGCAATTAATTATGAATAAACACAACATTTTTATGCCAATTGAGAATTCACATCTAAAACTTCGTTAGTTAAGTTTGTATGCATTGAATTACTCAATTTTTTAAAGATAAACAACTTAAACAACATGAAGATTGAGTTGTCACAACAATACTAATACACGTCGTGAATTCCTTAAAAAAAATTAATATATGCAAGTTAGTTTCTTATTAAAAAGAAGCGTTGGTATCTATATGCGCCGCTACGGAAATGTCATACTTAACATGAAAATATATAATAACACTCCATTTTTTAAATAGGAACGTAAGTGTATTATGCCAATGAAGAGTTCAAATCTTTATTGTAAAATAAAGGATGCTCAGTTTTTTATTTTATTTTTTTGTAACAAGGGGGGGCTAAAAGCCCACAACAAGATGCTCAATTTTTTGACATTACCAACAGAACGTTTTATCCATAGATTATAGAAAATTAAATCCAATTTAAATTCGCAAAAACTATGCATATCTTAAACATTTGATTCTACTTTGGCTGGTTAGGGTCATATTTCATGCAAGAATAGATTGATAAGATTTATACCCTTTTTTTCCCCCCCTTTTATTATCCTTAAATCTTTTCTTTTTTTCAAACTACAAATCTTTTTGTTGATGTCTTATATTAATTCGGATTCTCTATATGAGTAAAAAAAAAAAAAAAAAAAAGAGGCAGGGACGGGAAGAGATTGGGCTTCAATATCAGTGGTTTAATACTATAACAGCATCAAACAAAAGCAACCCCGTTGTTCCTTCCTCCTACACCTTACCCAAAAACCACCTCCGCTGTGAATCGCCTTATGAAAACCATCATATCTAGTGGGATCCTACTTTGGGGAACCTATTAATTGTTTTTCAAAGTGCCATGTTGCCAAACAATCCATACCAAAACCTTACTCCCTCTCAAAATACAAATCCTAATGACCATCTTTGTCTTACTTCTTAAATCCTAAACACTAAACCCTAATATGATAGCTCTGTCACAAGGAAGAACATTTGTCTTACTCCTTCAAAGTTGATTATGGGTAATATGATCCCTGAAGCACCCTGCAAAAGATTAGGAAAAATCAAAATAATCATAAGAATGGCATTGTTAGATGCAACTAAAAGTCACAATGAATGGAGATATTTACACACCAAAATCAGTCTAGCTCCAACCCACATGCTTTTGGGTGAAGGAAATGGAAGCGACAAGCACCCAACAACATAGACAGCCACATTAAAGAAGTGAAGAACCAAGCCTTAGAATCAAATCAATCTTGATTTATTGTGAAGGATATGCTAACTTCATCTCACCCACATTTCCCAACGAATAGGCAAAGAAATTATATTATGGCCCATATGTGACTTATGTGACTGTAATAATGAAATATGACCAATTTGGTTCTCTCCAACACCTTAGCTTAATCTTTGTGGTTACATACAGTTTAAAATCTGGATTCAACTCTAATTTGCTCATCTCTGCGGTGCTCACTGCTTCCATTTCGGCATTGTGGGCATTGCTATAACATGTGTAGTCACAAATAAAGTAATTCACCTAGCACATACAAATTGAGCATGAAAACTGTGTTGGAGACTTGCGGCAACCAGGGGCGGAGGTACTCTAGGGCCTGAGGTGGCCCTGGCCCCTCCACAATTTGTTCTCAACGCAATAAAGCTTGGGTTTTAGTTCATATATTTAACAATGCAAATCATATTCTAATGGCCCCCCAAATTGCAATCCATAAATAACTTCATTTATAATTATATGTAAATTGTTTGTAGGCCCATTACATAACTGTTTGGACCCAAATTCGGCACACCCAAAACCAAGAGACAAGCCCATGATAAAATTGCCTGCCCAGCCCAAAGACTTGAGAAAAATAAAAATAGGATCCAGACAGATTGGGCTTCACGCCAAGAATGTTGAAAACGAAGCTTCAGCCCAAAGAAAGGCCCAAAGAGGAAACTGACAAGATGGGCTTCAAAAGATCAGCCCAGGAATTATTGATTAGGTTCAGACCCAAGGGGATCAAAGACATGCCCACGTGATTGTCTCAATATTGAAGAATCGGCAATTCCAACTAAGTTTAAAATATGAAAGGAACATTTCTGAAACACTGCCGACAGAAGATCAAAAACCCATCTGTGTTCGAGATTTTGATTCAAATCAGTATACCATCTTCCAAGGAATTCACAGACCACGCTTCCTGAGCTAAAAAGCAGAAAATAGGGAACTGTTCAAAGAAATACAAGAGAGAAAAACCAAACCGTCATAAAAAGCCCACACAGACAAATGGCATCGGTTGAATTAGAGAAGTGCCACCCAGAAAACCAGGGAAGAGACTGCTTTAGGAGGTGACTGCTTAGAGTTTGTCTGCCATGACTGATAAAGATCTTGTTTACTTTGCGTTGTAAGAGATCTTTTATGCCGCCCATTATTTTAAAACCACCTCCCCAAAAAAACAGGTCTCTTATAAAAGACGAAGGCAGGCAAGGAAGCAGGGACATCAATACAACAACATCAAAAACATACACTCAAACTCATCAAACAAATGAGAAGACAGCTTTAGATCAGAATTCCAAAGTTCAGACTTAGAAAATAAGTCTTCTGAAAACGAGATCCCCCTCGTTACAAATTTGGTTCAGCAAAAGCCAAGACAAACACAGTTTGAGTTTTCACAAAATATGAAAACCTCAACAAATTTTACAGCATAGTTCCAGCCTGCTAAATTCTCGAGAATAGCCACTTCTGTCCCTTCAAACTGAAGAAGTCGCAGTTCTGCCCGCTCATAAAGTCTCCCAAGGCTTGAAGTAGATTGAAGCTCTGCCAAAATCAAACTTTGGTATCGATTTATAGCTGAAGCCAAGAAGCTAAAGTTGTGGACAGTACAGTCCAGCATAGACGTGCCCAGTCCAGCCTGGATCAAAAGTTTCTACCCAGGCAGAAATGGGATTTCAGCCATCCTGTTTGCCCTTCTAGAGTTGATTTCTCCCTGTTTAATTTTGTAAAAGGCAGTTCTGCCTGAAACAGTGCTTTATTATTATCTATTCTGGCCAGAACAACCATTTTGATACTGAGATAAATTGTGAAAGTCCTCACCAGTCTGAGGCAAGAAAAGAACTTACTTGGGAGATATTCCTCACCCAAATTCACAATCGTTTGTTTTAGAAGTCAGTAACTTGAGGCGCAAGTTATCCACTCTAAAAATAAGTCTGCTAGAATTTGCATTGCTAGCAGTGGCACGCTCGCACACCAAAGAAAGCTGACTTGTCGACCAACAAGTGGTCTCCAAGCCAGTGGGGAACTTCACCCTTCCACATAAGGAGTTAACCGCGAAAACGGGTGAACAATAACTCACATAAAAAAAGGAAGTAGTAATCCTCTAATAATCAAACCGATGAGCCAAGGGAATAGAAAATAGTTTGACAAAAAAAAAAAAGGGGAATAGAAAATAAATAGTTTAAAGGGAAATGAGATTTTATCAGTAGACTTTTCCATTTTGATACATGAAATTAAGTACAAAGTTCTAAAAAATGTCCATTTTTTCTTATTTATATATATACTATTGATGTAAGATTGAATTTTTTTTCTTTCTATACTTGTATTACGGTTCGACCCCTCCACACATACAATCCTAACTTCGCCGCCACTAGCGGCAACAATTATGATCATGGCAAATAGACACATGCTTTGCTTTTTGTTAAACCCTGGCGGCTCAGAATTATAAAACCAACAAAAGTCTGCCATTTGGCATGCATTATTTATTTGGTCATCTAGAATCTACCATTTATAGAAAAAAGGTTTTTTTATCACAAATGGTCCTTCACGTTTACGAAATTATCACGAATGGTCCTTGAGGTTTTTTTGTGACACTAATAGTCCTTAACGTTTGGGTTTTTTTATCACAAATGATCCCTGCAGTTATAAATTCTGTTAAGTGTGACGTGGAAGATAAGTGGAGCCCACTTGTCCAATTACATTGTGACATGTGGATAAAAAATAATTAAATAATTTTTTTAATGAAAATTCCAAATTTTTTTCTGCAACTTTTCATCTCCCTTCCTTACTCCGTCTCTCTCCCCCTCTGCCCTCGCTCTCCACCCTTTGCTCTCCATCTCTTCTCCCTGTCAACTCCAGTCGCCAAACTTCTACTAAGCTAATCATTTTAAAAAATACCAAATATTATGATAGGCATACAAGTAGTTGAATTTCTAGAAGTGTGTATCTTCTACCTCAAAAAATATCCTAGTCCTCCATGGAATCAGCTGTCCACCCAATAATCAACCAAAAAACTAGTATATTAAGAACTTAAGTCGATTTGCTTGACTTAGAGGAACAGACCCAAATCAAATCACTGTGGAAACCGTGGAGTACATAGAGTACTTGAATTTTGGACCTGGATCAGATACAAGGCACTAGGTCAAATGGGGAGGCTATAAAAAGAATTGCAGTGAAGAGATTGCGAGGCAGTTTACAGTTGGTTTGTTCTTACATGGAGCAAGTCATTGGCTAAAGACAACAGGCATTCCACTTTCTTATGGTTCATAAGGAGAAGGAGACAGGGAGATGGAGAGCAAAGGGTGGAGAGCGAGAGAGACGGAGTAAGGAGGGGGATGAAAAGTTGCAGAAAAAAAATAAATATGGAATTTTCATTAAAAAATTATTTTTTATCCACGTGTCATAATGTAATTGGGCAGGTGGGCTCCACTTAGTCACATTTAACTGAATTTATAACGGCAGAGACCATTTGTGATAAAAAGCCCAAACATTAAGGACTATTAGTGTCACAAAAAAACCTCAATGACCATTCGCGGCCTCAAATCGCATACTATTCAAATTGGTTTTCGCCGAAATAAAAAATGACACCACTGGATCGTAAGCCCCGTTCAGTTAGTCTGAAGGACCAAGCGAATAACTGTACATACGGCCAAATATGCTCCAGACCTAAAGACAACAGGCATTCCACTTTCTTATGGTTCATAAGGAGAAGGAGACAGGGAGATGGAGAGCAAAGGGTGGAGAGCGAGAGAGACGGAGTAAGGAGGGGGATGAAAAGTTGCAGAAAAAAAATAAATATGGAATTTTCATTAAAAAATTATTTTTTATCCACGTGTCATAATGTAATTGGGCAGGTGGGCTCCACTTAGTCACATTTAACTGAATTTATAACGGCAGAGACCATTTGTGATAAAAAGCCCAAACATTAAGGACTATTAGTGTCACAAAAAAACCTCAATGACCATTCGCAGCCTCAAATCGCATACTATTCAAATTGGTTTTCGCCGAAATAAAAAATGACACCACTGGATCGTAAGCCCCGTTCAGTTAGTCTGAAGGACCAAGCGAATAACTGTACATACGGCCAAATATGCTCCAGACTTGAAGCCCGAGGCTCCACACGTGTCTCAGCCCATCGCACAAGGCGATTAAGGCTCCAAGTTCTCGGAGGTTACCTGTTTCCAGGCCTGCATCTCTGCAGTTAGTGGGGGCCCGGGGACTTTCCTGAGCCTGGTTCCTTTTATAGAACCGTGGCCCATTCGCTTCGCCCAGTGGTGCCGTACTCGGGAGTCTCCATGCTGATCTATAAACAATCCCAAAACCTCTTGTCTAGCCGATGTGGGATGTAAAGATAACATGTTAGGAAAACAATTTTCATTTCGTCAAAAGCTTCAAAGTTGCTTCTGCTGCTCATCTCAGTCTGCTCTTCACCTTCATACACTCCCAGCCAATCTCAATATCTCCACCGACTTAGCTGCTTCCCTACAGGGTCGTATTTCATACCCTCGTCTCCTTCAAATCCATGCTCAAGTCTTTCAAGTTGGTGCTCAGCAGGACAACCTGATCGCCACTCGTCTCATTGGCCATTACCCATCTCATCTCGCTCTCCGAGTCTTTCATCAGCTCCAAAAACCCAACATTTTTCCTTTCAATGCCATTATCAGGGTCTTTGCAGAGGAGGGTCTCTTCTCCGATGCGTTTTCCCTCTTCAAAAGCTTAAAGCAGACGTCCCTTTCCCCTAATGACTTCACCTTCTCTTTCCTTCTCAAGGCCTGCTTTCGCTCTCAAAATTCTCGTTATGTCAAACAAATTCATACCCATGTTATGAAAATGGGGTTTCTTTGCAACTCATTTGTCTGTGCCAGCCTACTTGCAGTGTATGCTAAGGGACTTAAGGATTTGGGTTCTGCACGCTTGGTGTTTGATGAAATGCCTGAGAAGAGTATCGTTTGCTGTTGGACATCGTTAATTGCTGGTTATGCTCTGTCAGGTCAGAGTGAGCAAGTTTTGCGGCTTTTCTTAATGATGGTTGATGAGAATTTGCGGCCAGAAGATGATACAATGGTTAGTGTTTTGTCTGCGTGTTCAAATCTTGACATAGTTGATATTGAGAAATGGGTTACAATTCTATCCAAAGTCGTCAGTAACGTTGACGCTAAGAAGTTTGGTTGTGACTCTGTCAACACTGCACTTGTTTATTTGTATGGGAAGTGGGGAAAGGTTGAGAAGAGTCGGGATCGATTTGATCAAATTTCTGATAATGGAAAGCAAAGTGTGCTTCCTTGGAATGCAATGATAGGTGCATTTGTTCAGAATGGTTTTCCTATGGAGTCTCTGAGTCTTTTCCGCGTAATGGTGGAAGATCCCAAGTATAGGCCTAACCATGTTACAATGGTCAGCGTGCTTTCAGCTTGTGCTCAAATTGGTGATTTAGACCTCGGCAGGTGGGTTCATGAGTACTTGAAATCTAAAGGAAGCAAAGGTGTGATAGGATCAAACAGAATTCTAGCCACTGCATTGATCGACATGTATTCAAAATGTGGGAGTTTGGAGAGAGCAAAAGAGGTTTTCGATCAGATGGTCTCCAAAGATATTGTTTCATTCAATGCCATGATCATGGGTCTTGCAGTTAACAGTGAAGGAGAGGAGGCCTTGAGGCTATTCTCTAGAATCCAAGAGTTTGGTTTACAACCCAATGCGGGTACGTTCCTTGGCGCTTTATGTGCATGCAGCCACTCTGGTTTATCCGAGGAAGGACGTCAAATATTTAACGACATGACCTCAAGCTTTTCTGTTTCTTCGAAATTAGAACATTATGCTTGCTACGTTGATCTGCTTGCAAGAGTAGGCCTAGTTGAAGAAGCTCTGGAGGTTGTAACATCCATGCCCTTTGAGCCTAATAGTTTTGTGTGGGGTGCTCTGCTTGGGGGCTGCCTGCTCCACTCAAGAGTAGACTTGGCTCAATATGTTTCCAACAAACTGGTTCGATCGGACCCTGACAATTCAGGAGGCTACATAATGCTGGCTAATGCATTTGCATCTGATCGTCGATGGGGTGATGTCTCTGCGCTGAGGTGGGTTATGAGGGAGAAGGGGGTCAACAAGCAGCCTGGCTGCAGCTGGATCAGCATCGACGGCGTGGTGCATGAATTTCTTGTGGGGTGCCCGTCACACCCTCAAATTGAGAGCATATATAATACGCTAGTTGGATTGGTGAAGGAAATGAAGATAGGAAGTGTTTAGGGAGTTCACAAGCACCCAAGCAGTCAAGGGGAACGCTGATTTTGTCTTCTGTTTTTTCCATGGCATTGCCATCACTTTGGTTTTTGGACGAATGTTTTTTTCCTTGGGTTAATCCGACAAATATTGACCAATTTACATGAGCCAAGAACTATTTCCACCTGAGTTCGCAAAACTCAACTATTTTGACCAAAAAAGAACTATTGTAAGGCTTGGGGATTTAAAAAGACCCACATACCTTGTATCGAATAAATGGTCGAACTGCCAATGGGTTCCACCACAGTGGTGGTGGATTCCCCCTCCCCTGGCACCCAGGATCAAAGTCAGTGGAGTTTCTTTCCTCCAATATAACTAAAAATAAAAAAATAAATGGTCAAACTATTTGGTTAAGAATATTTTACCCTTTCACTTGAGATCCGACTTCCCCTCCCCAAATATTTGTATTAAAGAAGAAGTCTGAAAATCAAAATAGTTAAACCTCGTTAAAACAGATCATGTGATGTAATTTCCCTATCTCCTATGTGTCATATCCTAAAATTAGGTTAATTCCCCTACCTCCTATGTGTCACTTTGGTCTCTAACTCTAACTTTCAATTTGACCCATAATCTCCCCAAACTTAATTATGCGCATCAAATGGCCTTGTAATTAACTCTCGGTCTCTTTTTTAACATAATAATGAGCATGTACCAAGTATGCAAAAATTTGCAGACATGGGTTAGACCAACGAGTTAAGATAGTTTGTCCATTTCTTTGCACTCAAGTTCAATTCACTTCCTTGTACATTAGAATAATATAGAATATCGCTTTGTTTAAAAAAAATCATTATTTTGTACCCTAAATATTAATTGAAAGATAAAAGTCAGAAAAAAAGATAGAAAAAGAAAAAGAAAATAACAATGCTAGAAGGTTGCGGACGACACCAATTTCAACGAACCTCCTGCTTAATTAGCACAAATATAGTGACAACGTTGGAGATGAAAAGTCCTTTTTTTTTTTTTGGTGATGAAATTGCTTATAATAGTTTCTGCATGTTCTTTAAAAATTTATAGGTACTTGGACAAATTACTTGCATATGTTCTTCTGTATTTAAAATTTAAAAAAAAGAAAAAAAAAAGAAAAAAGACCTGCATGTTCTTTACTTGTGAAGCAAGGAAGATACCATACAAAATGGTACAGTTTGTTTTGTATTAATAAATGAGAAATCAATCATATATTTGCTAGTTTCGAAACAGATCTTTCCTTTTCTGTTCGACCCTAAAGAATTTTGTCATTTTTTCTTCAATTTCTCTCTCCTGAGGTCAGCTGAGCAAAGCAAAATTATTGATTGAACCATAAGAAGTATTTAAGCTTGACTCAAAAACTGGCTTCTGTTTTCTCTGTGATTCCTCGTTCCGTTCTTAACAAAACCCCAAAAAAATAAGACGCCTATCGGAATGGTATACAAATTAGCTTTTTTATTATTTATTTATATTTATTTTTTTAATATCAAGAATTAACTTTCTGTTAAGAAAAACAATTAATTAGGAGCAGGATTGGGACATGATTAATTAAATGCTTGTGTTGACAATAATGAAAAAAATAGATATAAAAAGCAAGACAACAAGTAATATTATTGAAAAAATAAATAAAAAATTGAAAATTTTATATATACAAGTATAATACATTATCTTAAAATACCCATATATTTTATATTTGAACATGAGTGTTTAAGAATGTATATGTTTGTGTATAATATGTGTATTTACTAACTCAATTAATACAAGTATATTCTCCGTATTTCGTATAGGAGGGGTTCTCTCCTTGTTGATTTATATTAAGACAAGTAAAGGAGCCAGATACGTGTATTAGAAACAAACTACCTTTATAGATCATATGTATTTGACTTAAGGACTGATACAATATCAATAGACAAATTCATATAAAAAAGTGAGTGCAATTAATTATAACATAACATTTTTATGTCAATCGACATCTAAAACTTCGGTAGTTAAGTTTGGATGCATTGCATTACTCAAATTTTTTAAACAACTTAAACAAAATGAAGATTGAGTTGTCACAACAATACTAATACACGTCGCGAATTCCTTTTTAAAAAAATATACAAGTCAGTTTCCTATTAAAAAAAAAAGGCGTTAGTAATCTATATGCACTGCTCCTGATGAATTGTCATACCTAACATGAAAACATGTCATAACACTCCAGTTTTTAATAGGAACATAAGTGTATTATGCCAAATACAGAGTTCAAACTGTTATCGTAAAAGAAAAGATGCTCAATTTTTTATTTATTTATTTTGTAACAAAGGGGGCTAAAAGCCCTCAACAAGATGATCCTCTCCAAAAAAGAAAAAGAAATGGGAAAATGAAGATTAAATCCAGATAAAATCCTTGATTATCCTAACTTCTTACATCGTTTTATGTACTATGCATGGGAGACAAAATATTTTCCTTTTATTTTTTTTGTGGTGGTTAGTTGAGCAAATTTCTCGGATTCATTATTTATCGCATACAAATTTGTTTTAGTTTAAACTTGCCGTATATATATTTATGTACTAAAAGAAAAGGGTTTTTAAAATTCAACCTGGATAGGACGCGCTTGAGAGGAGCGTGAGCCAAAATGAACGAAGTGTTTTTTTTTTTTTTTTCCCTTCGATTCTATTGGCTGTGAGAGGGTCATATTTCATGCAAGAATAGATTGATGAGATTTAGACGGTTTTTTTTTTCTCTTTCGAAAAACCCTAAAAGCTGTTAACCCGAAGAAACATTCCTCATATTACTCAAACACTTCCCTTTTATTATCCTTAAATCTTTTAATGTCTTATATTAATTTGGATTTCTCTATATGGGTAAAAAAAAAAACCCAAAACTTTTAGCACAAAAACCCTAGTCATATATATATATATGTTCCCCATTGTGCAAACTATACAGGTTAGAGTTGGTGTTACTTAATTCAAAGAGATTTCTAAACCCAGCTAATCCCTTTTGCAAAACCCTTCATCCCGTTCTCTCTCTATTTCTTCTGTTTTCTAGTTTTGATCGGTTTCAATTATAACAATAACATAAATGGAGAGGCAGGGAGGGGAAGAGGTTGGGCTTCAATATCAGTGGTTTAATACTACAGCAGCATCAAACAATAGCAACCCTATTGTTCCTTCTTCCTATACCTTACCCGAAAACCACCTCCGTCGCGAATCGGCTTCCGAAAACCATCATATCTATTGGGATCCTACTTCGGGGAACCCAATTGTTTTTCAAAACGCCATGTTGCCAAACAATCCCTACCAAAACCTTACTCCCTCACAGAATACCAATCCGAATGATCATCTTTTTTTCCCTGCCAATAGTCTCCCAAACTTATCATGTACCAATAATCTCAACATCAACGGTACTGATTTTGCCGATCAGGCCCAACACCATCAGCTGACAGCAGCCTTGAATCGGCTAAGCATATCGAATCATCATCAGTCCGGTGGTGCCACATTGAATCCAAGAGTAAACAGCTCCTCAGGAGGTAATGGATTTACTGCTCAATACCAATCTTCTCATTATATCCGAGAGGAGGAGGAATATTTGGAGAGGTTGAAAAATCAGTATATTTTGTTAATGGCCGAAATGGATCAGTACATGAGGCTTCATGGATCACCAGTTGCCAATCATGTTACTACTAGTAATCATGCTCTCCCCCATAGGGCAAATTTTCCTCTAACAGATGTGGGATCTACCTATACAGGAGCGAGTCGGGTCGGGAGTATTACTTCTGATCAATTTGGTTATGGATATAATCCAATGAGGCCTAATAATCCTGTTCGTAATGGTGTAATTAGTAGCAGGGGATCAAGGTATGCTAATGGATCTGGGCGACAGCGTTTGAGTCCTAGTTACTCATCATCTTCATTGGAACAAAGGGGCCAAGTGATGACTAGTAATTCAGTGGCTAAAGATGGATCAAGGTTTTCTAATGGCTCCCTACGGCAGCAGCATCCAACTGCTTTCAATCTATCCCTGGAAGAATTAAGGGGCAAAATTGCTTTGGTGGCCAAGGATCATGTGGGGTGTCGTTTTTTGCAGAAGAAGGTCGAGGAGGGCAAACCAGAGGAAGTTGAGATGATTTTTAAGGAGGTTATGGACGCAGATTTGCGTGACTTGATGGTTGATCAATTCGGCAACGAGTTCATCCAGAAACTTGTTGAAGCAACCAACAAAGAAGGACAGTCCAAAATGCTTGACTGTGTGATGAGTGATGAGAAAAAACTCAAGGACATTTGCGCTGATCAGCACGGGTACAGATGATATGATTTTCTACTTTTTTTTGTTTCATTTATTTTATTCAAAAGAGGGTGAGGACAAAAGTCAAAATCTTAAATTTTGTTGTAAAGTACTTTACCACTGAAGCTATAAACTCCTACAATATATTTACTTTTTGGGAAACGAAAATTGGACAAATTTTTGATTGTTTAGAAGTGTTTGATGTTGCAGAAGTCGAGCAATGCAGAAATTGCTAGAGAGAGTTGAGACCCGAGAGCAGCAGTCCTCGTTCATGCGACTTCTGAAGCGCATCACAATTCCCCTCAGCAAGACTCAGCCTGGTTATTATGTGATTCAAGTTTGCTTGAAACATTTCTCTCCTGAATCCACCAAGGTAGTCATCTTTTCACTATTTTTGTCATGTAGCTTACTGTGTGTGATTGCTTTTACTTCTCAATGGTTTTGGTTTATGTGTGGAAGATGAAGGCGTGCATGCGTGCATGTGTTTAGTGCACACACATTGGCTTTGGAAAAATGAATTTTGTTAATTTTTGGTGATCTTAATTTTATCTTTTAAACCAAATCTACCTCCCACAGGGCATCCTGGAACTGGTGTTAGAGAACTGCCTTGCCCTAGCAAAGGACAAATTTGGGTGCTGCTTAGTGCAAAGCAGCGTTCATTATGCTTATACAGAGGCAAAGGAGCGTCTTGTGGCTGACATAACTGAACATGCTCGAGTCCTATCTGAAGATCCCTACGGGTTTGTCCTTTACCTCTACCTGTTTTCCAGATTGTAAAATTACTTGTACCACAGACACACACCCCTCAATTGGGAAAGAATCTTACCTACAACCGGAAATATAGATTTCTTTGTTTGTATCTACAACGCTCATTATGCGATGAGGTGATGATTGTTGTAGATACAAAGAAATATACGTCGGTGACACGTTAGATTCTCTCTTCAATTGGAGTCTTTAAGGTAAGATGCAATCATCTTCTGGTAAATGTTTTGTTGGAGAAATGTCCAAGACGGACAGATAAATTGTATGAGTTGTAAAATCACTTCCTTATTTTTGTAGAGGAACCAACTTCTAGAGGAAATCCTTGCTTATATATATTAAGGATTTTCCAAATAGTATGATGTATTATATTGTCAGACTGTCAATTCATCATATGAAATTGAGAGCGATTTTTCATTGTTAAACTGTATTATATTAAGGATTAATCATATGAAATTGAGAAGAGATGGGAAGCATACTATTTCATTTGACTTGGATTCTTGTTTTAACGGGTGTTATGATGATGAAACGTGTCTCTAATATTTTTTTTATTATTTTGATTAACCACCAGGAACTATGTTGTCCAGTACATAATTGGATTGAAGATACCTCGTGTAACAGCAGATATACTAGCACAGCTGAGAGGGAGTTTTGTTAATCTCTCCATGAATAAGTATGGCAGCAACGTGATTGAGAAAAGCTTGAAAGAGGCTGGAGAAGAACATGTCAATAGGATTATTAACGAGATGATTAATAGTCCCAATTTACTGACTCTTCTTCAAGATCCTTATGGGAATTATGTTGCTCAGTCTGCTCTGGGAGTATCCAAGGTAAGATCATCCCGCAAAATGCTTGTGCTGCATTGAAACTGTTCACTTCTTGTTAGTATTGATTAGGGCAATACTCATCAAACCTATTAAGAAATAAGTTCCCACGTAATCATATAATCAAGACAATCAACTATAGTAGCAATATGATATATATGTCGAGAAATGTTCTTTTGTCAGACAATTTGATACATATATTATTGTTTGACTATCGATTCAATCTATGATATATAGTAATAATTGCCCACGCATGCGTATTGATTGGTGACTTTAAGCTGTTGCCACATGTGGGCATGTGAGTGACTCGTAACTAATAATGCAATGTAGACCCACATGCATCAACGGCTGAGAGTCGTGATTTGAACATGTGATTTCAGATTGGTAGTCTTATGACATATGTAATGTAGCAAAATTCTTTGGTTTCTTGAACCTCCTTTGTTGATATTTGGACACACATAACATACTACTTTGGTACAAATTTCGAACTTTATTCTGTGACCAAACTGAATCCTGGAGATTCTAAAATTTGTTCAAATTTCCAAGATCTAAACCCATCTGCCCTTAGCTCTATTGCATATGTCAAAACCTAATTTTTTGTTCCTTGTGCCAAAGCAGGGAGCTGCTCATAATGCTCTTGTGCAACTCGTTCGGAGCCATTACCCTTATCTTCACAGCCATCTCTATGGAAAGAGGGTGCTTGACAAAACCAGAGGACACAGGAATCGTTGCTAAAAAAAACATGTAAAACTATTCCTGATCTATGTTGCATTATTATCTATCCTCTCTCTGTCTTTAGATGTTGTTGCTAGGCAAAACACAGTAGTAGCAATCTTGTTGTGGTTTGCTAATTAAGCTACAGTTTAAATTTAGGAGTGACTTTTGTTGTTGTTTCTAGGTACATTGCTTGTATGTTGGCTTTTTAGGCCCCTTGTGGTAGGGAAGTTTAGCGCAGGAAAAGAGTTAATCTGCTCTGTGATGGCATGTTTGAAGTGTTTGATGCACTGCACAAGCCATTGAGTGGATGTTTGTAGATTATGGGGCTTCCCAATGTTGCTAGTTATTGTGTCATAGGGTTCGGATTTATTTATAATATAATCTATGTTGTTTTTGAAGATTTTGATTTTTTAAAAATCTTTTCAGTCAGTTTTAAAGTTTTTTATTAGAATGATACATATCTGAATATCCGTCAATTATTGATGTCACGTGAGCGATTGTCATTAACATTTACTTTTACGTTTTCTAGTTAGAGAATTACTTTGAGCTTCCAATAAAATTCGTACTTTTACGTTTTCTAGCTAGAGAATTACTTTGAGCTTAGCTTCCAATAAAATTCGTGCATTGTAACTCCGTAAAAAAAAATCATTGGGAATTTTTGCACAATTTAAAAAACTAAATCCCTTTGTACTTGACTATCAACTAAATCAAATTATTCTTTTTTACTCTTTTTTACAAGTAACATTATGGGAGATGAATTTGAACACATGACCTTTGTTATTGATGACAAGAAACTTCCCTTCGCTGGGTGGGATTAAGACTAGGTTTAAGATGATAATCCTTTGAATTTCTAATAAAAAGACTAATCTTAAAAGATAAATATAAAGAAGAGTAGATTATCCAGAATTGTTGATGGGTAATAATTATCCAGATTTATCCTCGTTCTGCTTCCATTCTTATCCTTTTTGCAAACAATTAGGAAAAGGGTTCTCAAATTTTTCTTGAAACCATTTTTTTTTTTTAAATTCTGTGAGAAACAAAATTCAGAACCCCAAATAGCAGAACCAAACAAAACATTACTAGGGAAGCCATAAGATGATTTCAAAATTTTACCAACTAATGGGGAATTAATATTTTGCCGTAGCTCACAGAACCTTTGTTTGCTCTTTCTAATACAAGCATCAACACTAATGCAAAACCATCTAGAATATGATCTCAAGAATATCATACAAACAGAGGCAGTAAGTAATACATCTGAACTTCAAATGAAGCATAAACTAGGCCATTCCACGGAAGCCGGTGAAGTTGTGAGTTCATAAATGGCGAAGGATGAACAGCTCCACTTTCCAATAACAAGAAAAAAAAAATAGATGGCTAAAGTTTCACTCTGAATCCGATGAGTCCGCATTGCTGCTTTGCCGGACACTCCTGGTTTTTGCACTAGACTTTAGAGATGATTCACCCTCAAAGAAGATGACTTGGGCTTTAGCCAACCTCTCCTCCAGTTCTTCTGTGCTGAAGTCGTCTTTCCCCCCAAGCTCATCGAATCCGACCTGTTGCACAAGAGGACATTGGGTGTTAAAAAGAAAATTATCAATTTTGCCTATGGTGTGTGTGCATGTCCTTCTTATAACATACCACATAATCATCCACTTTGGCATTCTTAATAAGGGCAATGGTTGGAAGAACAACGATCTTCAGCTTCTCTGCTAAGAATGGACTTTTCTCAGCATTGATCTTCACAAAACGTGTCTCCATGTGTTGCTTCGCCAATATACTCAAGTGCTTGTCCACCACCTACAAATGAACTGTAAATATGGATTACTTGTCCTAACTGTTGAGTTAGCTTGAATGTAGTTATTAAATTGAACCTGGGAAATTTACTGAATAGTTCCAACAGCCAGAACCGATTGTTTAAAATCCCCCAATGCTTCTAGGTGGGGGGGTCAAACAGTTCGTGAATAAGCAACTCATAACAGGTACCTACTCAAAGTCCCCATGCAAGCCCCATAAACATTTTAGCAGTAATACCTTGACATCAATGACCTCTACCTCTCCTCAACAGCATGCATCTAAGATATAATTAACACTTCTTGATATCAAAAACATTCACAAATTTGTGAACAATTTCTATAGCTTTTAGCTTCCAATCAACAAACCCCAAATAGAAAAGGGATTCCAAAAACAAGTCAGGGAACAATAAATGCCAGGTTTTGAAATAAAAAAGAAAGAAGAGATGTAAAAACAGTTCGAAACTCAATTAATCTGCAAATCCATTATCAATGATCAATGATTTGATTATTATCTACTGTGTACCTTAAAAGAGTCACTAAAATTGAATCCTTCCCTCTCTAAACCAACACCAACTTTACCAATTATGAAGCACAACACCTAAATTACTTCCCCTCTCCCCTAATGAAAAATCCAAATAGGTTGGAATGTCCATATGCTAAGTTTTACAGTTTAACTCAGTAAACCCCACAAGTTAAACAATTACACCCAAACACGCCTCCCAAAACCATATCTTAAACAAAAAATGTAAATAGTGGAAATAAACAAAAAATGTAAAATATACCTTGCAGGGCCAATTTTCGCGGTAAAAGTGGCAGACGACGCGGTCACTGGCCTTGACGGCGGAGAAGAAGTCCTTCTCGGCGGGGATCTCGGTGTACTCGCCATGGCCGAGGGAGATCCAACGGCTGCGCTTTTCCGCCATCTTCTTCATCTGCTGAAGCCTCCGCTCTCTGAGCGCCTCCAGATCGTCATCATCCACTCGATCTAGGGCTGAGATTTCCTCATCAAGCTTGTCCTCCACCGCCTTCGCTACTGTCAGCAATTGCTTCTCCAATATCTACAATCAACCATTGCAAAGTTCAATTCTTTTTAATAAACATAAATGTACATACGCCACAAAAGAGCTAGAGAGAGAAAGAGAGCTACCTCTTGGACCGCTCGGTTCTCCATTGTTGAATTGAATAGATTTTGCAGAAGCTTTCGTTCAGATGAAAAATGGGATTTCAGAGGGAGAGAGGGGGAAAAGAGGGCGGGCCTATTTTTCCTTTTGTTCTGGACCGTATTGGAGGATGCTAATATCAAAACGTCGCGTTTTGGTGCTTTGGGTCTGAAATTGAACTTGGGCCTTTGAGTCAATTTGTATTCCCTACCCTTTTTTTTCATATTTCATATTTGTTTTTTTTTGGTAATTTTCTTCTTTTATTCTTTTAGAATGAGGACTCCTTCGAATTTGGTATCAGAGCTTAGTTTAGCACCTTATAATCTTGATGATAACTTATAATCTGGATGATAACTTAACTGATAATGAAAGTATTTATAGTGTTAATGTTTTAGACTCAGAATTTGTTTTATTTGTTGTTCTAATTCTTACTTGTCTAATAAGTTACCTTGTCTAAAACAGGGAAAAACTATTATAATTATGTTATTATCTTGCTAAACTAATGATCATATTTTGTTTGAGCACTCGCCCATGTTTGATATTTGTCATAACAATAATTGAATGTCTGTCAGGGAATTTCTGAGTTATGCTCACATAGTCCCTTAAGTTGGCCTTTTTGCAGTTCCATTTTCTAGACATGGTGTCTAGTTATTTTTATACTTCTATTTAAAATTTGTTGAACAATTAAAAATAGAAGTATAAAAAATACAATTCATCTAGTCTCCTGGATGTAGTTTTAAAATAAATATTATATTCAATTTATAGTCTTGATAATAACTTAAGTGATAATGAAAGTATTTATATTGTTAATGCCTTAGACATCTTTGTGGTGAAGTGCGACATATTTGACCTAAGTGTGTCAATATCTTATTTTCATTCCAATGTAGATCTTAATACAAACCTTACAATCATAAGATGTATTCTCAATTATGTCATGAATATTAGAAAATTTAATTGTTGCTGGTATTGCTAGCTCTGAGTATTAACAACTAGTGGCGTATTAACAGTGTTATTCATTAGCATGAATGGAGAATTTTGGAGTGTCATCCACTATGTTTATTTCAAATCTTCCTAATTGATGACCAAGAAATATAGAATTCCGTATATAGGAATTGAACAAATAAAATACTCATTTATCAAATAAAATTCTACCTTTAGTCTTAGTATTAATATAGTAGAATATGGAGAACTACATTTACAGCATAACCAGAAAACCATTTTAATTATTCTAGAATTTTTATTAGAATATGATTATTTAGGTCAACTTTATGTTAAAAATTGATCTCCATATAAAAATTACATTGAAATAAAAATAAGATATTGGTAACACTAGACATTATTAATCCAGATGATCGTGAGTCTAGGAAGATAATAACATAATTAATAATGTATAGATATTGGCAATGGGCATTATTAATCCATCTTATTCTTCATGTTCTTGTTGCAAGGGCATTCATGCTTGTTGAGAAGGCACTCTTCAGACAGAGCATATCCCACAGTACTTGATGCATCGATCTTGAACTTCTTCTACTGCACACCTCGTTGAGCACTTGTACAATATCCTGCATTTCATTTTCTACCATGTTAATCAAAATTGTCAGGCAAAATAATTGTTCAGTTCAAGGGCACTTGTGCTTGCCCTTCTTGTTCTTGTTGCAAGGGCATTCATGCTTGTTGCCATAATTCCCAGAAGGCACACACTTGCACTCTTCAGAGCATATCCCACAATACTCAATGCATCGATCTTGGACTCCTGCTACTGCACACCTCGTTGAACACTCGTCACTGCAATATCCTGCAATACAAAATTAACATTTTCATTTTCTACCATGTTAATCCAAATTGTCAGGCAGAATAATTGTTCAGTTCTATGACACTTGGGCTTGCCCTTCTTGTTCTTGTAACTGAAGGAAGTTGAGGTTCCACCCCAAAACCAATTGGCAATGGGGGGAGTAACCCAACTCCTTATAAGTCCTTGCTAGGTTTCTCAACTTTCCAATATGGGACTCTTTACCTTCACATTCTCACAGTAACAAGGGCACTGCTTGTTGCCATAAGTGCCAGAAGGCACACACTTGCACTCTTCATACTTGATGCATGGATCTTGAACTGCTTCTGCTTTACACGTCTTTGAGCAATTGTCACAGCAATCTCGTGCACATTTACATTTGTTATTTTATTCCATGTTTAATTAGCATGGTTAATTATCCAGCAAAAAGGAAAAATAAAAAAACAATGTACAGCAAAGTAAGTAAAGGTCAAAACGTATGGATTTGCTTACCTGATTTAGCTTGAGCCATGGCTGGATCCATCAAAGAGGAGCTAAGAAGAATAAAACAGAGAAGAAGAAGAAGAAGTGGAAAGTGGAGCTTCATCTTCTGCTTTTGCTTTTGCCTAAAGTGTTAATAACTAAGGAAACGTCACAATTGAGCAGGTTACTTGAGAAAGTGTGAGAGCTCAAGCTTTGGTATGGTATGATATTAATAGTGTGAAGGACATACTCAAGATTTCAAAATAAGGTGGGTTAAATTTACCTTACTGGACTATTAGATTTTAAGATCAACTAAACCTTAAAGGAAGACTGATGGAATTGATCATAAATATATATAAGGTCATATGTTCAATTTGCTCTTTCTAATATCGATTATATTTAAAAATAATAATATAAGTAATAAAAACTTCAAAATTTCTATGCCTAAAAAATCTAGTATATTTGTTAGACAATATAGTACGTGGGCAGTTGTGGTCATTGAATAAATGTTGGCAAAGGTACTTACAACTGGAGTGAAACTATTGGCAAATTTAGTGAGCCGGTGAAACTGAGCCATGGTTCAGGTAAGTGTGTCCATCCACACACGGTTTCTGCACCTCGTTTTGGGCGTATGTGCCAAGTAGCTTTGTGTTATAAGTGTGTAGAGTATTTTCAGGTGCAACTACAAACGCAAAACACACTCAAAAACCTACATAATCAAATAGTTATCTAAGTGAGATTGTAATTAGGGGTTTTTCTTTAGAACTCACAATGCATCAATGGCCAGCTAATAAACGTCCGCTCCCTGCCTGACCAATTAATACACAACCGGACGATAAGCCATGTTTTAATAAGAGGAGTTGGATGTCTGCTTCATCCATCCCCAGACAAATAAGGAAGAGTAACTCCAACTTCATCATCCATAAAAAAGTACAGTAAAACAAGACAAAATGCCATAAGTACAAAGCAAAGCAGATTATTTATAAAAACAAGGCAAAAAGGTCCTCCTTTGCAAGGATCTTGCAGGTTAATACTCAAGCTGAAGAAGCCAAAATCAGACAGGTTAAATGGAATGCCAGGGTTGTAGTGTTTCTGTAAAATTCTTTAGATTGCTGACCATCAAGGTGTTCCTTGGCATAGTCAATAGATGCTATCATATTGACCTGCAATGTTGCACCCAGAAAACTTTAGCGTCTCACATTATGACATTTTTTTTTTAATAACATAACTCCAGAAGCATGACTCCTACCTTGAAACTTTCAGACCTCGAGCGAGGACGCATATAGGCTGCCGAGATACTCATGTTGAATTCCTGGGTGCAAGGAAAATTGTGAGAAAATATATGTTTATATTACATAATAATAATAATAAAGAGAACTAAAACTATTAACTCTATAGGGGGAAAAAAAAAGATAATGCTATTCTAACTAATCCACAAGAAGAGTTTTGGGGCACATATCAGTAAACACCTGCAAGCAAGCGTCTTCCACTACTTTTGTCATACAAAGCAACATCTCTCGAGTATCCACTAGCAAGAAATAGTTCATCCGTGTAGTTAACATGACCAGATGTCAATTGGTCAAACTAGTCAAAGGTCACAGAACCAACATCACTACACGAATGTTAGAACTCGAACTTATGAGCTTCTCGGAGGAAGCATTTACTCTAAATTACTACACTAATAGTACTTTGCGGCACCACTGTGTATTCCTTCTATACATGATCGCTTTTGATGGATTTCGTATAATTTCAATGAACCATTATCCGAGCCAGCTATTAACATTCAAATGCTACACACTCCCTTTCATTTGTCAATGCATGCTGTGCTGTTTCTTGGGTTGGGGAGGTTGGGCTGGGCCAAAGCCATTAATCAAAGGTTATTGGGTAGCAGAGCAGCATAGCTCATAGTGTATGCACAGTCCAATTTTTAAAATCCAGATGCTTTTGTTCTTCTTGTGTGGCATCTATTACTGTTTCAGCCATGCATAGGCAGAAGGACACCTTGCAGTTTGACGACATTGATTTATTTTTCTTGGATTTTTATCACGAATGGTCTTTGAGGTTGACGAAATTTTCGCCTTTCATCCTTAATTTTTTTTGTGACATTAATGGTCCTTAAAGTTATCATCCTCCGCACATTAAAATGATCCCTATCGCCAATTTCCATTAAATTTTCTGTTAAAATACTGATGTGACATATACATGACCACACATCCAATAATATAGAGCCTCATCAAAGGTTTTTTCTAAATTGTGTTACTTGCTCAGATCCCAAAAGATTCTTCTACCAACCGCCCTGCCGCTATGAGCGTATATACTAATTGCTAAGCACATGTTTAGCCAGAGTCTTATGTTTTGGGCTTGTTTTGCTTGTCTTCGATTTTATTGTCAAGAAAAAGTCTTTGATTTTAAATTTTGGGATCAAAATATGAATTTGTTTAACCTTTGGGAGAATGTTAACGGGTCTAGCTCAATGAAAAGGATCTTTAACTTACCCATCAACATCTTGAAGTGTGTGTAAAAGATCCCCATCTCCCAATATCACATGTATCCAACTTTCATTGATATATCGGCAATTGACAACTTGTCCAAGGTTGAATCTGGGATGACAAAACATGCAAGTTTGATCATGTATTAATTACAATATAATTACACACTTATTCAAGATTTATATGAATAATCAAACTTATTCAAGGCATATACTAAAAGTAGGCATAACTACTAATATAATTCATTTTATGCAAATCCAACGGCCATTGGACATTAATCATCACGATCACACATAAACTATTACCAGACCCATCAAGACACAAAGGATGATCAACAACCAACTCTTGCTAAGCAGAGCCCACAACTCTCTCTCACTAGAACACTCACCATAGATTTTTTAAACTGACTTTCTACAACACTAACACCACCAGATTAACACTCACACTCAAACCAAATCTCTCTCTCTCTCTCTCTCTCTCTCTCTCTCTCTCTCTCTGAAATAGTTGATGATGTTGAGTTCAAGGGCACTTGGGCTTGCCCTTCTTGTTCTTCTTGTCTCTGTAGCAAGGGCACTCATGCTTGTTGCCATAAGTCCCAGAAGGAACACACTTGCACTCTTCGCAGCATATCCCACAATACTTGATGCATCGATCTTGAACTCCTGCTACTGCACACCTCGTTGAGCACTTGTCACTGCAATATTCTGCAAATTAACATTTTTCATTTTATACCAAGTTCATCAAAATTGTCAGGCAAAATAATTAGCATGGTTAATTATCAAACAAAAAGAAAGAAAAAAAAGAACAATGTAGTAGATCAAAAGATGTTGCTTTGCTTACTTGATTTAGCTTGAGCCATTGCTGGATCCATCAAAGAGGAGCCAAGAAGAAGAAAACAGAGAAGAAGAAGAAGTGGAAAGTAGAACTTCATTTTCTGCTTCTGTTTTTGGTTTTGGTTTTGGTTTTGCCCAGTGTTATGAACTAAGGAAATGTCACAGTTGAGCAGTGTACTTGGGGGAGTGTGAGAGCTCAAGCCTTGGTATGATACGGTATTAATAGTGAGAGAAGTGGACTTGGGAACTTTGGATGCCCTCATTGTCATTGTCAAGGACAGAGGCCAAGTCATCTTTTATTTATCAAAATGAAAAGTCTAGAATATAGTGTAAATAATCTAATTTTCTTATATATAACACATTTATATCCCACCTTTTTTTCTTCTTTAGTTTACCTAATATTTTCTTTTTATTTTTCAACTTATATATGTATTTTCTTTTTTTTTTCAACTTTAAAATATATGTAAAGGACTTATAGTTTAAGTGAATAAGAATATTTATCTTTTTATATTTGAGATCATCACAAATTTAATTACCCTCTTCTTAATATCGTTTATATAAAAATAAATTTTTAAAAAAACTTCAAAATATCTTTAGTACGTCGGCAGTTGTGGTCATTAAATAAAAATAAATGTGGCAAAGGTACTCACAGCTGGATTGTTGGATCTTTTGGCACATAATTTAGTGAGTCGGTGAGACCGTGAGCCATGGTTTAGGTAAGTGTGTAACACGGTTTCTGCATTTGTGAAAGTTGCTAGTAGATTCCTCGTGTTGGCCGTATGTGCCAAAGTGAGGAGTCCCTACAAACGCAAAACACATTAAAAAAAACCTACGTAATCAAATGGTTATCTGGCTGAGATTATAATTAGGGTTTGGATAGGCATAGCGGCCAGCACACGAGTGGACGGTTCTCAATCGTTAATGCATTTAGGGTTCACAATACATCAATAGTTACTATCCATTTGCGAGTAGGTATTTCTCAACCGTCAATACATTTAGGCTTATGTATATCCGCTCATGTGTGCAGACATCCATACACACAATGAATTGACCAAGCAGAACGACAAGCCATGTATTAATGAGCTGGATGCCTGCATCCATCCCCAGAAAAACAAGAATAACTCCAACTTCATCACCCCTAGAGAGTACATTACAAGAAGACAATGCCAGAGGTCTAAGACATAGCAGATTATTTACAAAAATAACAAAAAGTCCTCCTTTGCAAGGATCTTGCGGGTTAAGTCAAGCTGTGGAAGCCCAAGTCAGACAGGTTAAATGGTCTTACCCACGGAAGCCTGATGCCTTCTGTAGAATTTTTAATAGATTGAAATGCCTCTGTTACAACTGATAATTGGTTTATTTTTACAAAGAGAACCACCCATGCCACTTTACAGCTGACAACTAACAAACCCTCCCTACCATCTTCAACTACTAACTACCCTCCAATCCATTAACCAGCTAAGGCTAGCACATTTCATGGCATATTACATGTACCTATACTAGATCAAAGCAAATGGACTGTTTCTTTAGCTGAACCCAAGTAGGTAGGCATTCACAAAGAATCATCTGTACCAACTACAGGATCTCATCCAACACAGTTGAGATATGCGCAGGTTCAGTTAATCCAAATCGGGTCAGTAAGTGGGTCTGAAACCCTGCAAGGGAGAGCATACGAAGAGCAGATGGGGTAAAATGGATTGGCGTTAGACCTACTTACTGATCTCGGCTGTTGGACCCAACTGCTGGTGGAGATGTTCGCCTTTTTGTATCTTTGCAGACACTCGCCCAGGTTACAAATAAGGTACAAACGTCAACCTCCCATACTATTGGTTGGGAAAGCTTGCTGACCATCAAGGTGTTCCTTGGCATAGTCACTAGATGCTAGCATATTGACCTGCAATGTTACAGCCAGAAAACTTTAGTGTCTCACATGATGACATTTTTAACAACAAAACTCCAGAAGCATGCGTCCTACCTTGAAAATTTCAGACCTCGAGCGTGGACGCATATAGGCTGCCAAGATACTCATGTTGAATTCCTGGGTGCAAGGAAAATTGTGAGAAAATATGTTTAAATTAATAAAGGAGGTACCATAATATGTTTAAATTAATAAAGGAGGTACCATTAATCCTTGGCACCACTTGAATACTTGGACAAATCAAGTTTGTGTCATGCACACTGCTACAGGGCTCTTGTAAGGTGAGCAGACATGTGACAGTGTGCTTCTTAAGTTTCCCATTAATCATTGTGGCATGAATTTAAAAAGCCAAGCAAGATTACAGTACAAACTAAGCTGAGCATATATAGGATTCTTCAATAATTTATTGGTTATTGGAAGATTAGTTACAACATACAAATAAAGTTATATAGAATTCATGAAACATTTATATACGTGTACAAGTAAATAAAGTGAAATAACACAACAACAAAATTGACGTGTTGTGGGGGTTACTTTTTAAGGAAATAACCCACTCTCTTCTAACCATAGTAGTGAATGTGTATAATTCTACTAGTACTTGATTGACCAAAAGAGTGGATAAGTAGAATGAAACTCACTCTGAAAGGATCTCCCCTTAAAGATTGAACAAACATAGAACTCCTAGATCCTCCTCCTCCCTGCATATGAACAGAAAATTGTCTCATTATTGTCCACAAAATAACTAGTACACATTCACAATTAGTAGATGTAGATAAACAGACTTTTTTTCATCCTTTCCCATACTTATTTCAGATTTAATTCCTTTTTCCCTTTCAGGAATCTCAAGTTAAAGCACTACCTTTCACTGTATTTCTGGTTTCTTTCATCTCCTATTTTTGTCTGTATCTTCTTTTAGAATCTAAAGATGTGCCACATTGCTTACTACATGGACTCCTAAAACTTATTACTGACAATGATGATGACAACTTGTAACTTCACTCAAATACAACGTGAAGCTCCTCAACAAGAGTAGAGTTTGGCATCACACATAGAAAGAAAGTAATCCTATCCACTAGGTGGCACGTTAAACATATATCTGACAAGGAAACCACTGTTTGGCGGTACTTTTTAGGCATAAAACATCTAAACAGAAAGCTGTACCTCCAAAGATATATCCCTCAGGCGCCTCCCTGTTTGAGCACAACATATGCGAACTACATGCTCGTCACAACTTCCACTGATGATGTAATCCCTTCCATTCATGTAATAGGATCGAGTGTAATTCTGAGAGCTTCCTGTAGAGGCTATCTCAAAATTCAAGTGAAGTCTCCCATCAACTGCCAGAAGTTGTCTAACCTGACATCATCAACGAGTTAATCTCAGAGTATGCTAAAATGTCTTGAAGGACAGCAAGTAAAGCTTCATTATGTATCATAACAAAAATATCATTGCACAAAATATACCAAGATGATAAATAAATCTTACAGAACAAACCCTATCTACAGACTACATCAACCTCCTCCATCCAAATATATCTTCTCCTATCCTAACACAAAAGCCTAAGGTTACGAACAGTAACTGCCTCCAACATAGCCAACAATATACAAGTTGCCTGATGGAGTGCACCAAAACCTATGGCAGCCATCATTATATAAGAGGCCTTGGTGGACTAAATCACGAGTGAAATCCTAATATTAAGTCTACCACCAAAATCAGCTGATCTCCTTTTGGAATAGGCATCATAATAATATAATAATACTATTTAAATAAAGAGCACAACTAAAACTATTAACTCTATAGGAAAATAAAAATAAAAATAAAAATATGCTGCTATTCTAACTAATCCACAAGAAGAATTTGGGGGCACATGAGAACACATGGACAGCTCAATTATATACTATAATATAAACTAATCCAGAAATTACCTCATTGTCAACAGCTGACACAAGAAGATAGTGATCATCTGGAGAAAAGCAAACCATCACATTACCCCTAGAGCTTGAAGAGGTATAGCAAGGCCGTATTGGTTTCTGTCTTAGATCCCACATCTTGACATCCTGATCAAATGAAGAAGTGGCAAAAAGAGATGGGGAATGGTTTGCAAACTTTACTACATTAATATGCTCCTGATGCATATCAGTAAACACCTGCAAGCGTCTTCCACTACTTATGTCATACAAAGCAACATCTCTCGAGTATCCACTAGCAAGAAATAGTTCATCCGTGAAGTTAACATGAACAGAAGTCAATTGGTCAAAATCGTCAAAGGTCACAGAACCGGCACCACTGTATATTCCTGCTATAGTTGATTGCATTTGATGGATATCGTATAATTTCAATGAACCATTATCCGAGCCAGCTATTAGCTGACATTCAACGGGGAAAAAAACAAGTATGAATTAGAATTTTTGAAATAAAGAGAGAGATAGATGTCTAATCTTTACAAATTGATACAGTACTATGAGTCTATGACAATAACAATCATTTAACAATTATTTGACTATTGATAAAGTTTTTCAATTTATCAAATGCACAAAGGTTTCCCACACCTAAGAAGCCCTTCCAAGCATACATTAGCAACTTAATTCCAAAATAAAAGACATTAGCAACATAATATTGAATGGTGACAATAAAATCAGGTCGTCCTTGAACTTAAGAGCCATCTTCGACCCATCCTGTGGTGGTATGCATTGCCCATCAAGTACCATAATGACAACTCAAATGTTACATACTCCCTTCAGTTGTCAAATGCATGCTGTTACTAGCTATTGAACGCCATGTATCTGTACTTTGAACAATTTTATGCTCGACAGAACTGCATATGATGAGAGAAAAACAAAACAATAAAAGAATGTGCAGCATTCTGGGATTGGTAGGTGCAACAATTTCCCAAGGAAAAAAATTTAACTGTTAACTATATACACATAAGAATAATAGGCCATGACTTGAATATAACTACATTCCATGCAGTAATTGCATACCTTAGAGGGATACTTCTTGAGCCAACAGAGTCCCAGCACACTATTCATTGCTCCTAGCGATGGGATGTAACTAACAATTTTTCCATTTTCATGGTTGACTACAATTACTTCACCATCTAATGTTCCAAAGACCATTAGGCTAGAGTCAGATGGATGATACTCAAACTGCCTAGGACGAAAGCTCCTACTTTCACCTCCCAAGTTACTGCCTGAAACAGAAAGCGGATGCAAGAAAGGCCAAGCAGAAGATCCCATTTTTGCAGCACAGAGAGACCTGGTATAGAAGTATTGAGACTTCCCATAGAGATTTGATGTTTTTTGCCCATGACTTTGCGCATGAGTTTGGCTTGCTCTAATTTCACGCTTCTGTAACATATGAACAACATTCTCTTTATGCTTTCTCCGATAAGGTAGATTTTCAAAATACTCTGAGAATTTAATCATAGCCCTTTCCTGATCAATCTTTCTAATAGGCAAGTTATCTAAAAGTCTCAAATGAGGTAATGAGGCTATCATGTACTCTCTATAATGTTTCTCGAAACATATTGGCGAAGCATGATAAGAAATATATGTCAATGTAACATCTCCAATATGCTTTGTAAAGACACCTTCAAAGGGCTCTGCTTCGTTTTGATTCTGTAGGTTATCAAAAGACGCCTGCCAAACAGAGTAGAAATTTGATTGTTATGAATATAAGAGGGAGGATTGGAGGATAATGATGATTACAAAAATTACAATATTATATGATAGAAAAAATATATATATTGGACATCAAAAGCTTAAGTTATTAAGCAATGGACCAACAATGCATATCAAGGTAATACTACCCCTCAAGTGCAACCCCATCTTGCACGTGGACAGGCAGACAAAGAGAAATATAAAGGTGCAGTCCCACAATGCACCTTGCAAATTATAAAGAAAAGGGGAGTGGGAGGTGGAGGTCTCAAAGCCATAGAGGTCTGATACGCTGATACCATGTCAGGCAACCATTGACCCCAAAAGCTTGCTGTTAGAGAATGGGCATACAGTGTATTTCAAGCTTATTGTTGCACAGAACTATAAATGTATTATAATTATGTACTAGGTCGTCAACCAAATTTCAATAGGATTTGGAATGGAGGTAGTTGGCTGCTAATAGTGTTGTTGATGATAACTGTTTATAGAAGAAAAACAAACATTATACCTTATCACTTAAAAAATATTATAATTTACCAAATCCTATTTCATTAACTTAATCATGCAAAAAAATTAATCATTTGCTATAATTTCTGCATGAAAATCCCTTCACTGTCATAGTCGCAAATCTACTTAAACATTTCCTACTTAGTCACTCAAGCATAATAAAATGCAAAGGTCAATGCCATTACCTCATTTGGTGGATTGACCTGTCTATTCCCCCCGGCGAAAACATTTGATAATAGCTCCACAGAACCATGTTCTTGCAGGGGATTAGAAAAATCTAAGTCACTATCATCTGATGAATCCTCAGCCATGCCTTGTACATCATCATTTATAACCACATTATTAATTAAAAACAAATTCCTGAGCCCCTGTTCGGTGCTTGAGTTCTGATTTGTTACATCCCCGACATTAACGGATAATCGTCCACCATAATCAACACTATTTGGCTGATTGGAATCAGTTTTGTCATCCGATTTCCCACTAGATGATGCAGAATAAGACCCAACATCATTGCAACACGACCAATTCTGAAATCGAAGTTCAACCAAAGAAGGGAGTTTGGAAAGTGCAGCAAAGGTTGTCCAGAGATTTGAAATTCTTGTATCGCAGAGAGAGAGGCACATAAGATTGGGCATGCAAGTAAAACAATCCTCCTGAAAACTAGTGAGTGAAGAACTAAAATCAAGGTTAAGGGTGTGTATCCGCATGAACTCCCCCATCATGTTGAGCTTCCGAAAATGCGAAGACCTTAAGGTTAAAACTTGGCATGTTAAACCTCTCTGAGAAAGATCCCTACGGATAAAACTTGAATTAGTGACAGCAAGTCATTTATATAGGATTTCATCTTGGTTTAAACATATACATCCATCTACACAAAACAAATTATAAAAGACATGAGTTGGCACAATTCAGTACACAGAAAGAAGGCAATACAAAAGGTAATTACTAATTACAATAACAGAAAATTCGTTATAAAGGAATACTGAGCAAAGTAAGGAAGAAGAGAAACCAGGTCCAAAACAACTACATATTGACATTTCCAAATTTAAGCAGATTCTTCATTGCAGATCTTTGATAATATGATTTCAGTTTTACAATGAATGCCAATTTACAAATTCCTGTGAACTTCCTAGCCGCTCAAATTTTGATTGACAAGACAACACCAATGGAACTGATCAAACACAATGACTGCAAGATGGTACAAATTATAGATAGCTTATATGTCACCTACTAACTGCCTAATATGTGGTGAATGTGGTCTTCCCAGTATTGTAATAGGATGGGAAAAAAGCAACAACAAAAAACACATGTAAAATAAATAATCCCTTGGCATTGCCTCGTGCATGTTAGTCCTCTTATTCAACTATTGCTATGGAAGTGAGTGTTATACGGGATATATTATGTAATAGAATGAAACAATCAACACAAAGCAAATTACAACAAAATTCCACTATATACCTCAAGAAATCCTTTCCAAATGACAAATCATGGAGATCGACAACTCGAAGCTTTTGATTGATAGCGTGCATCAACAACAAAGCATAATTTCCATCCAAAGCATACAATGATTCATTGTGTATGTCAACTGCTTCGATCTCAGATGCATCAAGGTCTATACATAAATCAAGAAGTGGCGGGAAATCAGTCTCCTTAAGGTGGTCCAATGAAATCTCCAAGCTACATAGCTCATGGCAAGTTTTTTTAATCTTGGCCTGAGTGATAAAAAGAAAGTTAGGAATCAGACTAAGAATAGTACTATAACTATTATAGACCTCCACTACTAACGAATTTGGAGTAAATGACACATTATGAATTTGACCATGACACATTATGAATTTGCATTTGCTAAAAAATGCAAGTAATTTTGATTATTACCATTCAACTGAATTAAATTTAACAGATTAAACTACAAGAGAGCAAGTTGCATGACTTGAACTCAGTATCTATGACTTCACACCAGGATTTAGTTTACCATTTTTCTCAATAACATAATAAGGATGTGGGGCCAAGTATTACTTTGTACTCTAACAAATCCCCATCCCTAAATTTTACAGAGCTATAAATAGTTGTCTCATGTCTGTCATGCGCAATTGTTCCAAGCTTAGACATAGCAAGAGCATGTTTATACCGATGTCCTGATGGTAGAGCTTGATGCTTCAACACACGTCCATGAGGGCAATTTTTTTCCTTAGTTGATTTTATTATAAAGCTTATTTTAGTCGACCACATACCAGCAGCTAGCAAGGAGCGCATAATTGAGTTGTTTTATTAAGAACTGTGTAACAACATCCTCAACAAATGATCATTTGATCTATTATTAACATCTGAAATTAAAAGGAAGCCAAAAAAACAATCCAATTACCCCAACCCCCGAAAGTTGTTGGCTTAAACAACAGTGAAGTTGACCACTGCAGATGTTTCTTCCAAAAAGAAAAATGCTAAATAAGTCAAGCCTGGAACAAACTCGTGCCTATCATCCCCTTTTATACCCATGGCATGCTTTATGGGTCAACTAATTCGACAAGCATCATCCCCGCCGTGTTGTGCTATGCTCAATTTAAACATACATGCTCGTGTTTTTTTACCCATCTAATAATACAATATTCATTTTAATGAAGACAAAAATTCCTAGTCCAATAAAGCAACTACTTTCAATCAGAATTTCCTTAACAAATGGATTAAAAGAATTAAACTTTAAACACAATGAATAAATTCATCACTAAAAAGAAAAACCGGGACAATAATCATCACTGACCTTGAAGAGAACAGCCAGAATTGCAGGATTGGGTAGGACATGGTGCCTCCTGCAAGAACTAATGTACCTAGAACACAAAAAATTCAAACATTTACTGAGAAAAACATTGACATTAACAAGGAAAATTACAACATTAACAAGTCCAGCAATTGTAATTCAGGAGCTCACATCTCCACCATAGAACAAACGACAGATAAAACTTAAAACTACTAAACTACAATAACATCCAAAACTTCATACTATGGTTGACAAAGAAATGAAAAAATAAGAAAAATTCCGAATTAAAGATGCTGACCTCTCTTCCAATGTTCGGATGTCGATTGCCATGGAGACTGAGCCTTCACAGTTACCGACCACAAAAGGATTTCTGATCCTTCATACAAATATTGGTTCTGATATAGTATGTAATAAATGTACAGGTGCGTTTCAGAGAGTGATATGGGTGTTGAAGAATTGGAGCGGCAAGTGGCCATAGTAGAACCTCCAGGCTTTGTTCAGCTTCTTCCTGACCAAAAAAAAAACAAGGGCTTTGTTCAGCTTTTGATAGACAAGGCCCATCTGCTTTTTGAACATGCCAATGGCCATGGCTCGTAATCTCGAACCCATATGTAGGGCTCAAACTTCAAGCTCAACCCAACGCCAAAAAAAACCCAATTAACCCATTTAGAATGATTCATGTTTCTCAGCAACAACAAAAAAAAAAAAATTGACACAAACAATATTGTGGGAGGGAGGAATCGAACCTAGGACCTCAATTTAGAATGATTCACTTATTAAATAATCGTCCAAAAAAATTAAATAACAGTCCAACATATTGTGTCTTACAAGTCTCGTTCATAAGGTGGGACTCACAGGCCTTGTTTGGTGGCGGCCTAACTTGGATTGGATTGGAGTTGATTCCAAGTTAGTCCTTATAACTTTCACCCCTCTATATGGGAGATTCCAAACCTCTGCATTTAGTATTAATGCATTTATATCCATTTAAAAGAATTCTATCCATTTTATTAAGCTAATAAAGTTTAATCATTCCACCTCAGCATAATCATTTACATTAAAAATTCACATTTTGTAGCTTATAACTTACCCTTTCTAACTGTAACAAATTAATCGTGGGTTTCTATTTATTTATTTAAACGTGGGTTAGTTAACTTGAGAGTTATCAACCTTTTTTAAGAAAGTAAAATAAAATAATGAAAGGATAACCTAGAGGGGTGACTACCAAAAAAGAAGGAAGGGGATTCGAATATAAGATCTCTGGTCTGCAAGCCAAAGCCCTTTTTTTACTGGGCTAGATCTCATTGACATACCATATTTTATTAATGAACAATACTTGCAAGAATTGAGTTACATGTTAGTACACGAACATACCAGAGAAAGATCCTAAATAAACTGCATATAAATGAGAAATTATTTGAGGCTGGGGAGCTTCTATAATGAGGGGGATTTTGGTGAGGGGGTTGAATGAGGGGTTCAATCCAACTATTTATTCATTAAAAATGTTTAAGTTAAAGATTTTCTCTTTCTTGTTGGAATGTGGGATTGAACCCCTCTCACAACCCCTCATTATAGCCTTTCCATTGAGTCTAAGACCCTTTTGGGCTTCAATTAAGCCCAAACAAGCAATAAGCTTGGCCCCCAAGGAACTCAATTGACCAGTTTTCTCTTTTTGCGGATAAGCTTGCCTCCCAAGCAACTCAATTGACCCAGTTTAGGTTTTTTTGCTGGAAAAAAGTTTAGTTTTATCATTATTTTGTTTTTTAACATGGAAAAATGTTTGTCTCTAGTCCTAAGGACCAAAAAGTTTGAATCTTAATCAAACCTTCGCTAAGGGATGTTGACTTTATATGGTATTTAAACCCTTGTTGATTACAAGTGATTGGTTTTAGTCTCCGACCAACCAGATTCAATTTGGTAAGAGGCTTAACCTTCCCTGGCTTTTGTTTTCTTCTGGTCTACTTTAAATGTTAGATTTTGTGGGTTTCTTTAGCACAAAGAACTGAGTATGAGCCTAATTGTGATAGATAAAATTGTCAATGTTTGTAGATTTATGGTTTAATAATACAGGTTAAAAACATGCAAACATGGCGGATGCCGGTGCTAAGAAGTCTAACTCCAATACCAAGAGTGGCGAGCTCCTCAGTCTCTCAATTTTCTGTTTTTCTTTATTTATTTATTTTTTATTATTTTTTTTTTCTGTTAGCTTACTTTTGAATTTCTTTCTAATTTTTAGGAGGGAAAAAGAAGGACGTGAAGAAAGAAACTGGCCTAGGTCTTTCCAAGAAGAAGGATGAGAATTTTGGAGAGTGGTATTCTGAGGTATCTATCTTTACCTTTTCTGTTTTATGCTCATCAATTTCTTTCACTGAGTATAAGTAATATATGGGCTCTTGTTTGTTCCATGTAGGTTGTTGTTCATAGCGAGATGATTGAATACTACGATATCTCTGGTTGTTATATTTTAAGGCCATGGACGATGTCAATATGGGAGACAATGCAAGTAAGCTTTCCTTTTCTTATTTAGTTATGCAATTTCATGTTGTCAATGTGTCTTATTTGCTGTTAGAAACAACCATCTGGTTTCAGTAGTTCCCTGTATAGTTCTTAAGGTTTCCATTTAAATTTGACATTTTAGCATGGTATCAATTGATGCCATCTTGCCCTGTCAGTTGAAAACTATTTTTCCTGACTTCTTTTTAACAATTTTAAACCTGGTAGTACTTTCAATATACCCCCTCTTGTCTTGAGTTTGGATAATCTCATCTTGCACTTATATGATTGAGGATGCCAACCTTGTGATATATCCATCCTCAATATCAAAGCTATGAACTCTACCTACAGTTTTTAATGTGCAGTTTCATAGTTTATGCTTGCAGATTTCTCTATTCTTTTAGCAAATTGATCTGAATTCCAGCAAAATTGCTCACTTCCAACTCCTTAATTTGTAGACATTCTTCGATGCCGAAATAAAGAGAAGGAAGGTAAAAATACCTATTTCCCTTTGTTTGTCTCCCCAAGTGTTCTGGAAAAAGAGAAGGATCATATAGAGGGTTTTGCTCCAGAGGTGAGAAATAATACTTTGTTGCTATGATGGTTTAAGTGACTTTATTTACTGTGTTACTCGTGTTATACACCAGTCACCCCTATGTTAGAATGTGTATATGTTATTTGTTTTATGCAACCTCTTTTTCATTCTTTTATTTCATAAGTAGGTTGCTTGGGTCACCAAGTGTGGAAAATCTGAATTGGAAGTGCCAATAGCAATACGTCCAACAAGTGAGACTATTATTTACCCTTATTTCTCTAAGTGGATCAGAGGACACCGTGACTTACCATTGAAGCTAAATCAATGGTGCAATGTTGTTCGATGGGAGTTCAGCAATCCTACTCCATTTATCAGGTAGTTCCATTGTCTTCCTGCTTTTGGTGTTGTATATACTAGTTTTGCAGCATTGACAATGACAAGATGAGTTAACCCCTTTTATACCTTCTGATTTGTTCTCATAGATTTCAAGTTGTTGTTTAGTTCTTACTTAGTGTTTTGTTTGTTGCATCTTTAGTCAAAGTTGCTCATTGTCCTCCATGTCACAGGAACTCTCTTTTTGACAAGTATGTTAAATTTGGTTTTGCCTCAAATTTGTATGTATTCATATGATTTCAGGAGTAGGGAGTTTCTTTGGCAAGAAGGCCATACAGCTTTTGCAACACAGGCAGAGGCAGATGAAGAGGTAAGGAGTCACTCAGATTTCTGTTTCCCCTTTCAATCTCCAATCCCACTTTCTTTAGGATAAAGAGTTAGTAGCATTTCTACTGTGCTGAAGTCTGATTCTGACCTTTCTTTGAAGTTGTCCTGATTGTAGGTTCTTGAGATATTGGAATTATACAGAAGGATATATGAGGAATACTTGGCAATTCCAGTTGTGAAGGGAAAGAAGAGTGAGCTTGAGAAATTTGCTGGTGGCCTTTACACTACAAGTGTGGAGGTAATTGATATTTTCTTTGTACATAATTATTTGAGCATACTTGTTATGCCTCTTCTTTGGTGAGCTTGAATATATTAATTCATGCTTGCAGGCTTTTATTCCAAATACTGGCCGCGGTGTACAAGGTGCTACCTCGCATTGTTTGGGTCAAAATTTTGCTAAAATGTTTGGGATAGAGTTTGAAAATGAAAAGGGTGGAAAGGCCATGGTTTGGCAAAACTCTTGGGCATATAGCACTCCAACGGTAACTTTTAATTCTTTCTTTCACCGATAACCTTTCTATTTTTCGTTAGTGTTATTATCAATTGGAAATTAATAATGCAACTTGTGTGCAGGGACACTTTGCTTTGCCTCCGGAAAGCCAGCAAAGAAGTGGAGTTACTGGGGCAGGAGTTACTAGATAACATTTCCAAATCATGCTCCCCTTGTTGGGCTGATGTTTTCACATTTCCTATCTTAAATTAATTAGGATTGTTTTCTTCTCCTAATTAGGAGATCTTTGTACTCATTTTACTGTTTCTTCCTGTTATTGGTGGATTACTTGTCCACCTTTTTGTATGGTTTATTTATAAAATAAAATTTCCCCTTTTCAACTCTGAGCCATAACTTTTCATATAATTCCTCTTGTTCTTGCTGTATATACCAGATTGTGGGGTTTTACAAGACTTAGATCAGTGGGCTACTGAGCCTTGGTTCCACTAACCCAACTAGTTTGGCTTCTATATTGTGCTCTTAACATTTCAAACTGGCAAACTTCCATGCCAGTAGGTCACCGTTTTGTACAGCCTTCATTCAATGCCTTGGGTTGATTTTCAGTCTTCCTGGCTGTTAAAACGCTTCATGTAAGAGTCAACGATTTTCTTCTTTGCAAGGGTGCTCCGCAGAGGCTGGCTGGCTGAAACTTGCAAAGTATTCTATGTTGGAAAAACAATCAAGAGTATAGTAGCCATTATAATATGTCTTACAAGTCATATCTAGAGGATAGGAGTTTGTCACGTTCATTTGTCACGTTCAAGTAACTCATTACTCAACAGGCCGGTATGGATAGTACCCGTTACAATACGTCGCAAGTATGGGTTGGGGATGTGTATAGCAACTTTTAATATGGACCGGAGATAGGCAAGTGGTTGCCGAGCCGGTGATCCCAATCGCCCATTCTTAGACGAGCAGGAGATGCTACAATGAGGGGGATTTGGGTGAGGAGGTTGAATGAGGGGTACAATCCAACCATCCAATTATTAATAAGTTTTTTTTATTGGAAAGTGGGATTGAACCCCTCCTATAACCCCCTTACACTAAAAAAAAACTTACATGTAACGGAGATAACACTGTTTTGCTATTCTACGTGTCATTGCGTTATTAGTCGGAAATAACAAAAAGTGATATTCCAATTACATGAGAGTTTCTTCCCTCACACACAACCCCCTCATTATAGCATTTCCGTAGACGAGCATGACAAGTTCTTGGGGTAATTTTATTGGGCTTGCCACGGTCGTGCGCAGAGCCCAAATTGCGTATTGCTATTATCTAACTGCCAACTTTGAGGCCCAATAGCCTTGACCTTGAAGCCCAGTTAGGCCCACTCAATTACAATTTCTGAATATCGCCTGCAATTCTCTTCTTTTTATAGTTCGCATTGCAGAAACCAAGCAAACCATGGCTGACAAAATGTCGGCCAACTAACAGTAATCACCTTCTGACCAAAAAGAAAAAACTCAGTGATCACCAATCTGGTAGTTGTTAAAACAAGGATGTCATGGCTGAAGTTTTAATGAAATAAAAAGCACTAAATAACATTTCAACTTTAAAAATGTTATAAATTATTATTTTTCATACATAAAGATATCAATAATTTGTATGACAACTCTCCCCACAAATAAATACGTCATTTTATTTGAGGACCCTCTCCCCGTAAAGATCATCATGAATAATATAAAGTTCATTGTTCAGGCAGAAACAGCTTTGCTTTTTCTGTAATCATTTTTTTTGAATGCCTGCACTTTTGCAGCAGCAAAGTTTATAAAAAATGCTTAGTCTTGGCAAGCTCCGTGTTGATTAAGCTACGTTTATTAAAGAAGGAAGATTTAAACTCTTAAGTTGAGTTTGCTTGTTTGGTTAATGACGGTTTCAGTCATTTGCACACATTTGAAGCTATTAGATTAATGCTTACATATATATCTTGCCACACGTTTGATCCTTGTTGTTTTGTAATGCTACAATACCATAAATGGGTCATACATAAATTATTGATGTGGTATGAAAATGAATTTTTAAATGGTCCGACAGTACGAAAAAGTTTCGAGTGTGACCGTGCGTGCTATAATATCAGTAGGCCATAAGTTTATATTTTAGGATATAATGTTAATATGAATGGTTTATAACATTATGTTGCGGTATGACAGTCACACTAGAGAATATATCAGTAGGTACCTTATGACTAATCAACTTTTTACAGTAACATTCTAAGTACAATGCGATTGAAAGTTTTTCCGAGTTTGAATCATCATATTCAAAAAATATATATTTTTAAATAAAAAAGACTGACTTTGAGTAGTGGATATATGTTGGATAATGTATAGATGGCATGCAATATCCCATATGCAAAAGAAAGAAAGTGTCAAAGAAAACGGCCTAAACCCTCGTACACATTGCTCCTAATTTGGCTAGATATCTTTGAAATAAGAAAAAGAATGATCAAAAGCATATTATTCCAATCTAATTCTTGGCGACTTTTGAACCTAATTATTTATATGGTCTGGTTCACACTCTTGTTTAGTTCTTGTCATCCCAGATTTGACAGATCCAACTCAAACAAAAGATGCCCCATCTTGCATATCTTCCCACTCATTTTGAAGTGCATGTTGGCTGCTCGATCTTCTTCTAAGAAAAAAAAGAGGCATAAAGTTATAGGAGATAGCTCACTATCGACAACAACAACGACCATGCAATGCAAGCTTTTGCCTCAAGCTAACCTGCCTAAGTCCTCCTTCTTTTTTGCTCGAATTTGCAGTGCACGTGCGTTGGAACGTAAAGAGGAAGGCTGTTTGTGGACATGAGAGAAAAAGAATTGTGGTTTCTTTGGGACCCAGAGACTCGAGAAGGCCAGCATGCCTTTTTCTCTTCTTACTTTCATGTTCTGATTGAATTAGCTTCTTCACACTCATTAACGTGTCGTGTGTTATAAGTGTGTGAAATGTGGAATGTGATTTGTTTGGGACACGAAGACTATATATATTTTTATTTTATTGAACTAGCCTCTTTATACTCGCTCTCGCGTTTGCAATAGACATTTTTTCTTAGAAGAAATTCTGTAATTGCATTCATAATTCAATCAAAAAAGTTATTAATCACAAAGGGTCATTACAATAACGGAACGATCTAACATCAAAATTAAGAAAATTTAGAGCTCTTCCACTAACAATCATGATAGGCTATATAGATTAATAACTAACACATGCATTAGAACATGATTGTTTCCTTCTCTGATCCAATAAAGATAAACAAGTAAAAGCTTTATAAATTGTAAATCTGGCGAATTATCACAATAAAAATAACAATTATTCTCATGAATGAACATTATGAACTAGCCAGTGAAAACTTTACAAATCTTCATAATTACCTCTTCTACAAAAAAAGGAGCATAATTTATTATGTTCCAGAATATTGTTTAAATTAAAAATTTAAAAAAAAAAACTACATATATGGAAGGAAGATCATATTCATATGTCTAATCGAGTGTTGTGGCTTTTAGAAAATAAACTGAAAATATTACTAAAATTGATAATAAAGTAGAGAATGATGAGAATAGCCTTTTTATTACATTATCATATTCAGGTACAATGAAGATATGGAAGCCTTTGTCTATAAGCAACAACAATTTTGTCCACTGCATGCAGCTAGCTGCACCTGACTTTTACAGAATAACAAACATGACCCACATTTTACCATAAATAAATAAATAAGGCCCAATATTCCCATGATCGTTCAGTTTTCATTCTACTGGCCTACTACTTTTAATTGGACTGAAATTTTATTTTTTTTTAAACTGATTTTTTTTATATAGAATTAGTGATAGATACATTGCATTGGGAAGGGGGACACTTATCCTGAGATTCAAACGGGCGACCAAGAGGGTGAAGGAGAGGGACCTCACCACTGAGGTAAACCCCTCGATCAAGAGGGTTTTTGGCCTGATCTTGTGACAAAGGGTTTTTGGCCAAGAGAAAAAAAGTTTCAGATATTTTTGGTGGACGATGGGCAATTAGAGTCCAAAAGTATATTTGAGGTATAAATCAATGTAACACATGAGATGTCACCGCATACCAAACACAATCCTGATAATGCAGATTTCGTGAGGTACCTTATACATCAATGGCGGTGTTGAACCAAAACATATACCAAACAAGATAGTTTGTGTTGTCATTCTCGTGAAGATTGTCATGTCAAAGATTAGCAATTAGTTCTTACCATTTTAATATCTCTCTTAGCTTTCATCTCCATCCGAATCTGGCAAAATTATTGTAATAATTATTGAATACACGAGCACAATGTAAGCGTTTGAATAGAAAAGTGGACGACTCCATTATTATATATTAGACTTCACCGTACTGTTATTAACGTACAATACAGTTATTTGAAAAGTATTTTAAACTTGCTTCGAATTAGTGTCTACCTTCTAAACTTTATTAAGAATTTGCTTCAACGATAAAGCCCACATCCATAATAAGAATTATAACCCTTCCTCATCTTCCCTTTTTTTTTTTCCGTTAAAAATAAAAATATATAAAATAAAAAAAGTACTCCTTGAATTGATGATGTGAAGTTGTGAACAAATAATTCCCTTTAATTCACTGAACCAATTGGAAGCGGAGTCTGATCCACCTACCATAACGAAATTAAGCATATGTTGACTGGGAGTCTAAGATTCTCCAGTCTCAATATGACTAAAGCATGTTTTGAATTTGATTTTTTTTCCTCTTCTGTTAGGATTTTGCCTTTTTTTTTTTTTTTTTTTTTTTTGTAAGGTCACCAATCGCATCGCATCAACTCGTTCCTCTTTAAGGTACACCAAAAGCAGTCTGGTAAAAAAAGAAAAGAAAAAAAATATAGTTAGTTATTTCGTAAGAACATATTATAAAGGCCAAATTTAATACTTACCAAAAAAAAAAAACAATTATTTTTTAATTTGATCAAGGGCCAAATTTAATAAATAAATAATAATCACCAATAATTGCACTCGTGGAAGATGTAGAATGTCGGATGACCCACCCCAACCCAACAGAAGAGCATGGATTGCAAAGTTTGGTCTTGACCAACCAAACAGATATATGGACATGGCTACACTTGCATGATCACCAACCTGATTAAGATACAATATGAGAGACGGAAATACAATACAATCAGTGGCAGAGCCACTCTTAGGCCTGGAGTGGCCCTCACCCGTCTTAAATTTCGACCTCTCATATATTATATATAAATAACTTATAATTTAAGTTAAAATTTCTTCTAAAATAAATTAAAAATATTTAGCTCTAAACATGTAACTATTGAATACATAGGTGTTTTATGCACTCGTATTTTTTACTTTCCCACAATTTTACAATTCTAACTCAGCCCTTGACTACAATATTACTGGCAGACATCAAAACTTAGTTTTTAAGTAATGAATTAACGATAAGCTGTTAAGACATGGATTAAATTAAAATGCATTTCAAAGTTTTTTTTTCTTTTTAGGGACGTAAAGTATTATTGTTTTGGTTCTTAATGATGATACCGTAGAGGAAAATATTTATCATGTCCTCGGATTAGCTGTATCCATATATATGCACTATACAGAGAAAATGATAAAGTTTAAAACGCGTTTTTTTCTTGGGTCCATAAAAGCAGGAAACTTTAAGCCTTTTCTCACATGACTAATTGGCATCCACTAGAGAGAGAGAGAGAGACAGAGTCCTTTTCCTATCTAAAGATAATTATCCATTAATTATTTGCTTTTGTGATACACATGATTAATCGAATCAATTGATACATTTTAATAAGATTTAATTATTTAGAGATTTGAAATTTGAGATGAGCCTCCCACAACACTAAACTTTAAATTAAAAAGGGGGGGAAAGAACATATGCATTTATAGTAAGGGGTCATCCTCATCCATCGACACAAGTTGAGCATGCATCTCTCTCACTTTGGTCAACCACAGTCAAAGGTTGCCTCTTCTGTTTCATATACTATTATATTAATTTTAATTTATGCTTAAATTCTATGTCCAGCAGCTCATCCATATCTACCAAACCCTCAATTTCATATAATGGTCAACAACAAAAATGCATTTTGGTGACATGAAAAATCTTGTTGATCTATATTTTTTTCTTTCTCTTTTATAGTAAGTAACAGATAATATATCCCACGATTATTGGTTCGGTGCAAACTCTTAAAATATACTTTGCTCCGTGCACGAGTCATCATTTATAAACAACGTGTATCATGTAAATTCAGCTATTTAATATATGTAAAGAATCTTCCTTTTGACTTAAAAAGTTGGAAATTACTCCATACATATGTTATTTAATACCGCTCGTTTTTTCTTGTGTAACTTTGGATGGAACTTGACATAAAAGAATGCCTACAACCGACCTCTCTATTTCCTCATGAGCCAAGCATGACTTAGGTAGGTATTATTTTCTTAAATGTGGGGTCCAGAAGGTGTCCATGGGCATTTGCCTGTGTGCATGAAATTGAAACCTTGTATGAGGAGCGATCTTCAGTGCAGCCAAAAACCCAAAAGGTGGTGGAAAGCGATCGCATGGCCACATTTTCCTTTGTGTAATTACTTTTCACTTTGGCTAAGTCTTCTGAAAATTTAAAGTTGAAAAGCAGGAACAAAAGTAAACGGTTCACAATTCCACATGTTAGAAAAGTAAGTTCAATACTTGGCATCTAGTGAGATAGCAGTTTCCTAACTCAGAAAAGTCATCAAAAGAAAATTCCATCGTTATTGTTTATGGTTAATCTTTTGAAATTGCTTGGGAAGGTTCGAAGAAAACTGCACCCAATTTTATTTTTATTTTTTAAATTGTTTAATATTTGTGATAAATATGTGTTGAGTGGTTAGAGGATATACATTGAAGCCAAAAACATGAATGAATTCGAAACTGAAGAAAAGCTACTAACTACAGAAAGCTCATTATAATAACGGAGCAGTCTAACATTAAAATTAAGACAATCACATAGGATTAAAGAAACTATGGTATAGGCATCCCAACTAAAATTGCAAACTTGGAATAATTAAAAAGAGATAAAACTTGAAAAAACCAAGCCATAACAATAAAAATGACTTCGTTTAGTAAGTGATAAACTATTTTGACAGTTGAATCTAAAATTAAATTATTCAAACTCTTTAACCAATTTACAGACCATAATGCCCTATGTTGAATCATTGATTCAACCCTGTATATATATATTCGACGGTACGAGAAAAAATTTATTTAATTAAGCAAACTAATACAATCAGAAGGCAACTCACTCTATTGTTGATTTCTAAAATTATTTTTTCCCTTTTTTGTTTGACAATTATTTTTGTTCCTATTAGTTTCTAAATTATTCTGGGGACCAAACCTCTTGTTTACATAGTTAAAGGAAAATGTGATTAAATGAGAGATTAACCATTCTAGGCAAGTTTCCTTAAATTTTGTAGCATGATTTCAATTTTTTGACTGTCATTGTTAGATATTGTTGACTAAGTGATGTTGCTTTTTTGACTATCACGCCCCCCTGCATCTCGAGGCTCGACTATCTTATCCTCTTTTTTTTAAGTCAATATGTCGACTATCTTATCCTTATACCTTAAAAATTGGGATAATACATATGTACCTCCAAAACTCTAAACGTACGTGTCATTAGCAAATTTAGATAATTTTTCAGTTAATTTGGATAGAGCATTCGAATTCGAGACATCTTTCATTATCTGAAAAAAAATGACACTAATTCGAGAATTTATTGCACTCTAACAAAACTAATGTACGCACTCGAAAATAACTTACTTAACATGAAACTTGCAAATAAGCTAAATTTTGATGTGCAAATAACAGTTCATTACTCATAAATCTATTTACTAAGTACAATATATATTTTAAAAGGTTTTCTTCTTCTAAACAAAACCATTATAGAAACTATATTGATTGAAAACTATATAAGGTTTTTTTTTCGTCCTACTAATTGAAATGATGTAATTGTATATTTTTTTTCCTTAAACTATATTAGGATAGGGAAAACTTAACATAGAGACTATGATGAAAATATTCATCAATATACTTATATTTTCATAGAAATATCTGTTTTTTTAATCTAAAAATATAGAGGATGACAGATATTATCGATATTATAACAATACATCGTCGAGATATTGATGAATTTGATTACTCGCATGAGTGAGACACAATGTATTTTATACTCAAATATGCTTCTTGAAAATAAGAAATTTTTGCACCTTTGAGTTTCAGAACGTGTTACAATAACATAAATTCGTCATGAATATGCTACATTATATAATTTAATATTTCCTAAAGTTTGATTTGATACATAGTTTATATAGTTTATATAGTTTTATATTTTTTCAAAGTTTTAGTCAATATTAATATTTTCATAAATTTGAGTACCGATATTTCCACATAAATCGGTATTTTCATTACTCTTCATCACTAAAAATACAATATAACATACACATTTTTCTTCTTCTTATTATTGCTGACAATAAGAGATGAACTAAAGTTCTATCCTTCCCTACCACTTAATTAGAATTATATATATATATGAGTTATGAATCCACGTCCTTTATTAAAATCAGATTAATTGTTTGTGACTGAACCAAATAATGATCAGTAGACAAAGACATCCTAAATAAAATTATACCATAATGTATATAAAAAAAATGATTGTATTATCTAATGATGATGTATTTGTGACATATACGTATACATATACATTCTAATGACGTGAAAGTATAGTATAATAATTTATTGTTCAACAGACATTAATAAATTGATTTGATGCATGAAAATTATTGTAGTTTTTATTTTCTGGCTGAATGGGGGACCAAAAAATTATGGCATTTTAAAAATGTGAGAAAATGTCACAAATTAATACTGAAAATGAAATGGAAAAATAGAATATTCACTTTTGCTTTTTTAATTTCCCCAATTAAAATAGTAAAAACACTGTGGATCTCCTCTTTCTCTCTCTCTCTTGAGCCTCAAAGGTCACGCACTAAGGAAGGCCCCCTCTCTCTCTCTCTCTCCCTCTCTCTCTCTCTCTCTCTCTCTCACAGTCCCACCAAAGGTCACACTCTTTAAAGCGTTTCTGCTCCCAAAATCTTCAGTTTCCCACTATTCCTTTTCCATCTCTCTCTCTCTTTATGAAATGAAGAACAAGTCTCACTCTTCACACTCTTCTCCTTTTATAACCACCACCAACAAGAACACCGCTCTCTGCTCTCTCTAGCCCTCTGCAACCTCTTCTCCCTGCTCACTCCTCGCAACCCGTCACAGCTTGATTTCAGAAACCACCCTACACACGACTTTCTCCGGTCGAGAAAAAACCAGGTCAGGAAGAATACTCTGAAACCGAACCAAGAAATGGAGAAGAAACAAGGCTTCTTCTCTGCTCTCAAAGACGAGGTGGTTCGGGGTCTCAGCCCGTCTCGGTCTCGGGCCAGCAGCCCGGCCCGGTCCGGGTCGCCCATGTCGGGTCTGCTCCGGAGGAAGAAGCAGAACCACCATCATCACAGCCACGGGTACGGTGGCCAGCTGGTGGCGCAGCCGGAACCGTTGATTGGAAGATCCGGGAGCCTGAGGCCGGTGATGGAGGGTCCGGATCCGGACGGAGGGGAACTCGGGGAATCGAAGCGGGTCGGGTCGGGTTTGGGTCAGTGGATGCGTGGGCAGCTCTCGCGGACCCCCTCGGTGAGCTCTGTGGCGCAAAGCAACAGCAGGAGGTCTGATCTGAGACTGTTGCTTGGAGTCATGGGGGCTCCTCTCGGCCCGCTACACGTCAGCTCCTCCGACCCTCTGCCTCATCTGAGCATCAAAGATACTCCCATCGTCAGTCTCTCTCTCTCTCTCTCTCGCTGTGCTACCTTATTTGGGGCTTATGGCAATAACAACAAAAAACTTGTGGGTTTGGTTTTTGTTTTCTGAAGAACAATTGCTTTCATGCAATATGGCTTTGTTTTGGTTTGTTGTTATGCTGCTGTGGTGGTAAAATTTTGAACTTGAACAAGATTACAAGAATTGGTTTTGGACTTTGGAGTTATTTACAAAAATGGTTGGATTCTTTTACCTTTTTCTTCTAGAACCAATTGGGTTCGTGGAGATGGGGTATGAATTGCTTCTTACGGTATATAGTTGATTAGATTTGCACTGATAAATTTTTTTTCCATGTTTTGCGTAAATTTGAAGATCATTCGATGATTTAATCTGGGGTCATTGGTTTTTTAATGTTTTATTTTAAATTTTTTTTCTGCAACGTCTTCACTTGGGATTTAGACTTTTCTGATTATTGTCATTTTGGTGGTTTGGTCTCTCCCTTGTTTGGCATGCGAGAAAGTAACCGAGAAATCAGAGCAAAGGCAGATATGTAAGGGAATCTAAATCAGACGTTACATGTTGTGGAAAGTTCAGCACAGCAGACCAATGAGCTTAACTGGCTGGTTGAATTTAATTTCTAAGCTTCCAGATACTGACAAACCCATGATATTTAAAGCTTACTTGTTTTCTTGCATTTTCTCGCCAAAATAACAGATCATGACAGCTAGTTTTTTATTGCAGAAGATTTTTCTTTAGATTGCATTGAACTTTGGATTGGGAATCATTTGTTAAAAATTACTCCAAATTGGATGTAACAACTGTAGAGTTGGTGTTAATGGATGTTAATCTTTGCAGGAAACTTCCTCTGCCCAGTACATATTGCAGCAGTACACAGCGGCGTCTGGTGGGCAGAAGCTGCAGAACTCAATAAAAAATGCTTATGCAATGGGAAAAGTTCGGATGGTAGCTTCTGAGTTTGAAACTGCCACAAAGGTGACGAAGACCAGAAATGCCTCTAAATGTGCAGAGTCAGGTGGGTTTGTGCTCTGGCAGATGAATCCGGACATGTGGTATGTGGAGCTTGCGGTAGGGGGCAGCAAGGTTCATGCTGGCTGCAATGGAAAACTTGTCTGGAGGCACACACCGTGGCTTGGTGCCCATACTGCAAAAGGACCAGTGAGACCATTGCGACGTGCACTTCAGGTGAAGTTTTGTGTGCTACTTTGTGCTTTTTTCTGTTGGCCATACGGTTAGTCATCCAGCTTATTCACAAATTTCTTTTTCTTTTCTTTTTCAGGGTCTAGATCCAAGATCTACAGCTAGTATGTTTACGGATGCAAGATGTATAGGAGAGAGAAAGATCAATGGTGAGGATTGCTTCATCCTCAAGCTTTGTGCTGATCCTCAGACTCTGAAAGCCAGGAGTGAAGGCCCTGCAGAGATCATAAGACATGTGTTGTTTGGATACTTCAGCCAGAGGACAGGGCTTCTTGTTCATATGGAGGATTCCCATTTGACCCGCATCCAATCCAATGGTGGTGATGCAATTTACTGGGAAACCACAATCAATTCATTCCTTGATGATTACAGGCCTGTTGAAGGAATAATGATTGCACACTCAGGGCGTTCCGTGGTGACCCTTTTCAGGTTTGGTGACATGGCAATGAGCCATACCAAAACAAGAATGGAAGAAGCTTGGACAATTGAGGAGGTTGCATTTAATGTTCCAGGCTTGTCAGTGGACTGCTTCATCCCCCCGGCTGACTTAAGATCGGGGACAATCAGTGAAACATGCGAGCTTCCTCATGATGAAAGAGGAAAGGGTGGTGGGATTGCAATAGCAGCGCATCGGGCCAAAGTTGCTGCACTTGAGAAAGAGCATAATGCTAGTGTTGAAAGCCTGACCTGGAAGATGGAAATCTAACATGGGGCCTGCACTGAATTAGGGCAATTGTTTATACTGGTAGCAAGTTTAAATCAGCTAACACCTTAGAAGTTTACAAAGTAGGAGTTGCGTCGCGTTTTTGGACGTTGGTTTATGCCTCATAATCTGTAAATAGAGAGCATAATCATTCACAGGTTTCACCTGGGCCTGAATGAATCTTTATACTCTCAGTGCAGAATCCAACAAAGGTGTTGGAGCTCGATTTTTCCAGCTGGGGATAGAGCAAATGGAGGTTCAGTTTTAGTTTACCTTCGGTGCATGAGGGAAGGTGGCGAAGCTTCAGTACAGCAGAACCATTAACCTTTTGATAATTCCACTAATTATCTTTCACAAATTCAGGAGTGGCGGTATTAAGGAAATCGCTGCATTCTGGCGTGAGTTTGAGCCTAATGCCTTAGTTTGGTAGTTCTTACTGTTTTTGGGTGTGTGCTAATCTTTGTTGTTGTTTGATTGATGCAAAAGTTGTTTCTGGGTTTGTATGGCAGACAGATATTAGAGGCATGGGGAAAAAAAGGGTTGTACTGAATTTTTATTCTTAAACTGGTGTAACCAACATATCTTTGAATATGGGGGGTCTCTTCTTGTATTCTGGCATTTTGTCAGTCTCCATAAAGTCTTGAATGTTCATGAATATAGTAATCAGAATTCTTGAATCTCTACATCTATTCTGCAATTTAACTTTCTTCGAAGTTTTATATATTTTTCTTCATTGATTTTTTTTTTTTGCAATGAGCATTTTTGGCAAGTGGCCAATGAGTAATTTTACCAGTATTTATTTCTCTGATTTATTTGTGACTGGTACAATCTTCCCCATCTCCATGAATATCTTCTATTCTTCATCTTTTCTCTCTTTGGTGCTTGACAGCATCTAGGGTTGGTTGGTCACTTGGTGCTTGGCACTTTCTTCTTTAGGGCCCCAAAGCCCCGGGTGATGAAGAAGGCTTCTCTTGTGGGGTCTCCGCAACTTTATTGAAGAATATTATTTTTTTAAACCCTTCTTTGACCGTTGGTCCAAACACAACAAATTAAACTAACACTGGCTGTGTTATTTTTTTATACCCAGTTGTGTTTGCATCGTTTGGTACAATGCTTGCTGCTGCTGCGTGTGTAGAATATCATTACAGCAAGGCACGGGGTAAAAAGTCCTCCTAACCCCATGTGATAACCTAAACCTTCCTTCTTCTTCTTTTTATTTTCCCTTCTCTTTCCTTACACAGCTGCCTTTCTCTCTCTCTCTCTCTCTCTCTCTCTCTCCCCTTAAATTTCTTTTTGCAGACATTGTCTTTAACTTGCTTTGCCTGACGGGCTTGCCCAGTTGCCCCACTGGAGGGTTCTTCAAAAATCATTTATTAGGGTTTTTCTTTGGCGAAGGTTCCACCTCATCATGATGCTCCTGAATGGTCAAAGTCCCAATTGATGAGATAGAACTATTTTTTGTCTTTTGTTTTTGGTGGTTGTTAAATTTGTTTGGTGGGTTGTGATAGTGGAGGACCTGCATTTAGTATCACTGGCCATTTTTAGGATAGGGCACATACATTATTAATATACATACATGCACCAATGTGAATATGGAGAAAGAATTTCATGAAACGGAAATAATATTATTTTTTTATTTTTGAATAATAATGCTATGATATTTATTATAACATTTTTATATGACATGATATAACATTATTGGTCGAAGATAGTAAAACAATGATATTCTCGTTACAGCTAAGTTTATATATTTAAGAACCAATGTTAATATAGACTATTTACCTATTTGCATAATGGTCGACTATGAGTCTAGAATGGGTTAAAGCCTATTAAGTTGAAACATTATAGTTATCAATCCTAATAAAAAGGAGTTTTTTATATGTAGAGTTCAAAAATATATGAGAAATTACAACCTATTTCAATTTAAAAAAGTGTTTATCTTTCTATATACGAACGATATTGAGAGATGATGGAAATGGAAATGAAAATATAGACTTTGAATGCAAGGTTATTGTGGATGCTTTTAAGTATTGTAGTTACAAGATCCCGTATGTACGTGAGTATTATACGATAATTTTAATATCATTTTAGAAGTCTAATAAGAAAGATGATATCATTTTAGAATGACACGTACGTGTGGATCTATAATACCGTTATCAGCTACAGGTGTGTGTTACAGACAAGAAGAAAAACCAACCTATGGGACAAGTACCTAGAGCCTTGAATTCACACTTTTTCCTTTCCTTTGGCAAATGGAACTTGCTCTATTTTAGCAGCATATGATTTATCTCATCTATTTGGGCATTATGCAACTTTGGGTTGTGAAGTCAAAGACTGGTCATATCCGCATCCACAAGGAAGTTGCATGCCAAATCTTCACCTAAAAAAAAGTTTGTTGACACCAAATTCTACCCTAACTTTTTGTTGCTAAGAACTTTCTTGTAAACCAGGTAATTTTTTGAAGCTTTTTATATTGATAATTTCTGATAGTTCCATATGCACTGAACAATATTAGGGTTTCGGATTCTGTTTTATTACGAAGTTAATGGGGTGTTAGTTGAATTGGTACATACTTTTGGTGTGCTTTCAAATGGTCATGGATTTAAGTCCTCGTGGTACCCGTGTTTGAGTTTTTCCCCTCCTTCCTAACTTTGAATACAACAAAAAAATCTAACTGTTTTTTTTTTTTGGGGGGGTTCTTTTTCTCACATTTGTTTTGATTTCTATAGCTTGGGGATGTTGGAGCTGGCCCATCAATAATCTCCAATAGGTAGCTGGACCAAACATATAGCCATCCTCTTAATTGTCTCCTATTATTATTTGTACCTGCAGATTTACATTGAAAAATTTGCTCTATTATTGTGGGTGATAATTAAGTTACGTTCTTATTTAACTAACTGATTAGGACCATCCAACTAAGTTCGTTGTGGCTAACTCTTATTAGTCACTTCCTCTATCTTTGATTAGCTTGAAAGATCTAATGCAACAAACTTCCTCAAAAGATGGTTATCCAAATTAAGATATAACCAAACTAAAGACGTTATGGTTTTTATTTTTAATTCAACGACTATTGTTCATGACATTCCGAACATCACCAAACTTTTCGCTAATAAAGTGAAGACTAAATACCACCGGACCGAATTTAATTCGCCCCTTTACTAGGTCAGAGTTTATTGCCTGGTTTGGTGTTGAATTATTATATTGATGGAGGTGTTAATACCATGAGTCAAGATAGTCCAAGCTTTCTGGGAACTGGGAAGTAGGGTTCTATGGAGTTTGGTGAAACTTATGCCTCCAAATTTATTTTATAGGGAATGGAATCTAATCATTTTTTTAAAATCAAGCTTATGTTCCCATCTCCTTTCCTAGGATGTCACTTACTAAATTTGACTTTAAAATGTCATTAGTTTCAAACTCACATTTGCTCACCTATCATTCTCAAGAAGCACATTCACATTCACTCGCAGACGCAGAATATTATATGGAGGAAATGGAATTTCGATTCAAATTCCAACAACCATGTGCTGAGGAAGGCTAGAGCAAGCAATGAAACTAGTGCAAAGCCCAAGTTTCGATTATATAGATTGTTTGAACTTTTGACTTTCAAACCCACTAGGCTTTTGTCCAAAAAAAAAAAAAAAACCCACTAGGCTTGGATCAGCTTATGTAGAGTCTGAGTTCTCTTCCAAGTTTTAATTATTTATTTTACTAAGCGATATTTTAAACTAATTTAATGTATATAAAAAGGATCGAACTCAAATGTAAAGAGGCAGACACACTACATACCTTAGATAATTGACTTAACTCACATATACTTTCTTCTAAGTTTAAGATATCCACAAGAGTCAAAGAAAATCGCGTCTATCAAGAAAGATGACAAAAATTGAACTATCATAATGGTACTACGGATATATAACTACTTAGAATACAATAATGTGTTCAATTTTTATTTGATTTTACTTTTAAATGACTACTTAAAAACCTAAAAACATGTACGATATTTACTGACGTCCATATTAATATTATTTATATCCCATCCTTAAAATAAAAAAATAAAAAAATAAAAGGAGGTAAAATATCCCGACACAATGCTGGATTGATCCGCTTTCCTTTGTATTTTCCAAAACTTATTTATGGGGAATCATGTATTCATTTATTCCAACTCGTTTCTCAACAACTTTATAAGATGAAGTTATTGTCCAATACAATTGTCAGCTTGCAAGTTTTAAAGATATGCCCCAATTTTAGTGGCACTAACAAAAAATACAGTATGGTTGGTACGCCGATAATTTAGATGAGATGTTCCTTCCTATTTTCCAGTTATGATTATAAGTTAATCTTCAAGTAATTAACTATCTCATATATGTCCATTAACACTATAATTAAGCAAAAACTCAGTAAATCTAGGGGCAAAAGCCAGAGATTAAATATAAAAGGGTTAGAATCTTGACCTTATTATTTTTTAAAGTGGAATAATAATCTAGGTAAATGGAATGACCTATTTACACTTGTGTTTCTTTCACTCATGATTGACTTTGATTTAATATGGGATGTGACCCTGCAGTGTAGCAGAATTTAGGGAGGTGTCTTCAATTTGGTTGACACGTAGAGAACTTTAATAACTTGTGTGAATTAAATGGGAGGTATGTGATGAGATTCAACTGAGAAAAGAAAAAAAATTCAAAGCCTGTGTCGGCAAAGGAAGCTTCCCCTTCTTGTTGGAGAAAATAAATATGTATATATCAATATACATGGACTGGAATTTATTGTGGTGTGTGTGTACCAATGCCATTGCCCTCCATTTATTGGGCAGTCGTGTGCATGCCTAAAGGTTGCCTGCAGCAATGGGCATTGATTTGGGATGACAATAAAATAACCGAATAAGTTTGGTGAAGGATAAATTCCAAATTTTTATTCCCATTCAAGATTAGAAAAGAAAGAAAGAAGAAAATATTTGAGCATATATATATATATTTTGTTAGAAGCAGATTATAGTTTCATTAGAAACTCAAAATAGGATCTTCTATCGATATTTTCTATGCTTAGTTGGTTTTTAGGGTCTAAAATGACGTCGTTTTGAGTTTTTGATTTTCGTTTTAGTTTATATTAAATGTATGTATAAATGAATGTATGAGTAACGGATACCCCAATGTGTACCTAACACCACCAGTATTAATACCACCACCAAATTCTTACACCTAATGGTTCCAAATGCCCGATATGCCCCGTTAGTTACCCATTTCTCATCCCCACTAAACAACATAGTTTTTGGCCTAAACACGATATCATCACAGAAACATCAGCATAAGATCTAGGATTACACAAAAACTACGTTATAGAAAATGTTTTTGCCACTAGAAAAAGCACTACTTCAGTTCACAGAGAGTTTTTATCAATAGCGCTTTTGGACCCTAACTCTGAAAAGGAAGCCCCATATTATTCATCAATCCATAAAAGACTTACCGCCCCAACTAAAGAATATGAGCCCAGTTGATGGCCCCTCATTGCTTGCCGTAAATGCAGCTCTGAGAAATACCCATTACTTTGGTAAGGAGCCCAAGTTTTATAATTGTATGACAAAGTCACGAAGTTGGTCCTAGTTTTACCTTATGTTTGTCCATTTCTATAGTAATTCTGAAAACTTTAATTTAGAACTCCATCGTTTAAAATTTCATTTTTCGTAAATTTTATTGTTCGGATGTCATGTATCTAGAACTTAGAGAATGACACAAATCATAAACTCTATTGTTTATAACAAATCATAGAATTGAGCATTACAACTTTGTACGAATACGAAAGAGAATGAATTGGAATCGGAAAGTTGCAGTACTCTGCAATGTTGCATTTCAGTGGGCATTTTAGCCTGTTACAGCTAATAGAGATACTTGAACATGGGCTAATGAACTCATAGCTCTCTTTTTTCTTTTTCTTTTTCTTTTTTTCTTTTTTTTTGGGGTCAAGTCTTTCATTTCTATTTAGAGGTCCAAATTATATTTGGGCAGTGGATTATAACTTTTTCTAGCCTTTTCTCCTTTCTTTTTATTTTCAGCCCAATAACTTTTTTCTGGTTTGAATCCATTAAAAAGTACCGATCTTGGGCTTATTGGTGGTTTACACATCTTAAGTTTGAATCTTAAAAACTATTGTTCTTATTTAGGGTCCATTTGTAAGTGCTTCTGAAATGGCTAAAAGTGTTTTATGACAACTAAAAGCGCTTCTAACATCGTTTGGTAGAAAAGTTTAGAATTGCTTCTGGGCCGTTGAAGCACTTTCTGGAGAAGCACTTCGATTTCTTATGAAAATTTCAACATTTTTATAATAAAAGTGCTTCCTACATAAGCAGTTTCAAACGAGCCCTTAATTGACTTAATATCGTCAAGTGATATTATTAATTCACGTATTATGATACAAGAGACAAAAATTTATAGCACTTGGGATGAAAAAGTGTCACCACAGTTTATATAGTTGATTGCCATCCTTTTCATTTTGTATGACAATGAGCTCTGTGAGCCAACTGAAACTGATGACAAAACTAAAAAGAACTGAAAGTGAATTAGCCAGCAGAGAAGAATGTAAGGAAAGAATTGAAGGTCTGAGAGAAATATATATATAAAGGAAATTAAACTACAGATAATCCAAATATAAAACAGCTCCCCCTCTCTCAACAGTGAAAATACAAAGCTCCCTTCAAAAATCTCCCAAAGAATTCAACAGAATGTGTAATAGTTCAAATACAAATGGTGATGGTGGTGATGATGATCAAGTCTCCCCCATTCAGAAATGGGCTAATTAAAATGGCAACCAATATTTAATATATCAAAGAAATAACAACAGAGAGATGAATACAAAAAAGATAAAGAATTTAACATGGAGGCCTGGCACTGACACAGAGATCATGAAGAGATCTCCTCCTGATCTAAAGCATCAAGCTGAGAAGAGCCCATCCAAAGAGCAAGCTTCCAACCATCTTCTGCATAGACCACATCTTCTCTGCTCCACTCTGTACATCAAAGATTAACCAAACAAAATTGGCTCAACATTTTGTGATACAAAACAAATTCTAACATGGTAGATGTAGCGAATCATTGTCCGTCGGTGACGTTTGTGAGATCTAACACCCGATTTTCACATACGTCAACATACATCAACAACTGACAATCACCCGTTTATGCCGAAATCAAGTTTGATAAAATAAAAAAATTGGCTTGTTAAATATCTAAAACTTGCGACCAAAGTCAATGTTAATGCTTTGAAAAATATTAGATCCTCAACCCCAATGTTGGGTACACCAGTACTGAGCGGTACCCTATGCCTGCCCAGAGCATTAAGGACATGTCACTGATCCAATCGCTGACTTGTGTTGCCACTTGGCAGCAACCCATAGTCAAGTTTTTAAAAAAAAAGTCAAAGCCAAAAACATATCTTTCCTATAAGATGAACCGGCAACTCCCGGCTCACGTTAGAGAAATCCGCTGGTTTTAACTACAATACGCCGTACTGGTTTTAACCCATTGATAAAAAACCGTTAAGGCTAGAGTGGCAATATACAGGCGGCGTAAGTTAAAGATAGAAAGTAACTAATGAGAAGCGCGAGAGTACGTACCTGATCCTGAGACGGTCCAGGAGCGCCGGACTCGAGGCTCGGCGCAGGGGCTCCTACTGGCGGCGAGGGTGGGCCCGGAGCCAGTGCGAGCGGAGACGGAGCCAAAGACGGAGACTTCACGGCGGGAGCAGGAGCTGGAACCGGAGCTGCAAGCGGCGCCGGTGGTGGAACGGCAGGAGGTGGAGTTGCGGGTGGTGGTGTGGCCGGTGGTGGAGAAGCCGGAGGAGGAGATGCTGGAGGAGGAGATGCCGGTGGTGGGGAGGCTGGTGGGGGAGTTGCAGGAGGTGGGGTGGCGGGCGGGGGAGATGATACGGGAGGAGGAGTGGAAACTGGGGGTGGTGCCGCGGTGACGGGGGGTGGTGCAGAGGTGGGAGGAGGGGTGGTTGGTGGAGAAGGTGGTGGGTTGTTGTTGGGTGGTGGAGTTGTGGGGGTTGCCGGTGGAGCAGGGGTGCTGGTGGTGGGTGACGTGGCAGGAGATTGGCCTCCGACGCCGGCGAAGACAATGCAGATAAAGCCCGCGAATAACAAAACTTTGCGATCCATGTCTGATCTCAGTTTCTCTCTCTCCGTCTGAGTAATTAACAGAGAGAAGCTGAGAGAGTGAGTGAGGGAGACAGAGAGCAAATGGCACTGGTTAAATAGGCCCCCGCCTTCTCTTGTTATTACTATTAAGCCCAGGAGCAAGCATTTGCACCGTCTGAATCTGTGTGTGGGTCCCAACGATCGCCAACGTGATTACATTATGCGATTGACGCGTGTCTAGGTTGGGTGGGATTAATTTTGGGTTCGACACGGTGCGTTTTTACCTTCCCATATTTTCACTCCCTCCCCAGTTTGGTAGAGGTAAAAAACAGACCCACTCACTCATGGCTCGTGGTGTGGGACCAGACATGTTTGCTTAAATGCTAATTCTTGCTCGAGCTCTTTTTATTTCTTCGTTCATTTGTGTATTATTAATATTATATGTGCAAATACCACATGACACATGTGGGAACTTGTATATAAATGTATATACAACAAAAGGTTGTATTAATACATTGATATAATGTCGCAACTTCCTTTCTCATTTTCTGTCTGTGTTGGGAATATACAAGAAACAAGATATGGTGGTTGTGATGTATCATGTGCACCCACAAGGTGTGATATGACAACCTAACTATGCTTGTTTGGAATATTTCCTCATACCAATTGTACTAGAGTTGGTCGTGTATGAGTGCGTGTGCAAATTCATAACTTAAACGTATGTGAACTCTATTATGAAATTCACATACATTCATGATCCACGATTATGTGTGATTAACTTTAAAACTCCTCTTTCTCATATGCATACATAGAATCATTGATACTACCGTATCAAGTTGAGCTCATATTAATTTTTTAACCACCGGCGGATCCACATCTACAGCATAACCCCTATTATTGTTACATATGAAATCACTAAATCACTCGGTGTTTATTTGACGTTGTTTAAGAGTATGCCTATCATGAGGGCAAACTGTTCAATAAAATATTTTAAAAATAGATATCGTGTCAGTTTAGAGATCCAAAGACAACTTAAAAAAGTAAAATACAAACTTCATCTTTCCCTCAAAAGAAAAATTTATGAATCCGTCACTACCGCATCTCGACTTGCCCTCATAATGCTATCACAAATATATATGATGAGCACCAAGTGCTTGCGATGCTTTGACAAAGACTTGTTAGAGTGTGAGTTTTTCATTGCACATTGGATACAATCTTATTAAATTCTAACAATACATTGTATTAGTAAACATTTTTCCCTACCATAACATGCATGTCTGTTGATGAATAGTGGAAGAAGTGACCACCATGTGCTTGAATCATTGTTTTGTGCACACACATAACACACATAGAGAGAAGAGAGGAGGAGGACAGGTAGTTAAGGTGGAAGCATGATTATCCTTCATCACTTACGGTTAAGAAGCATCATTCAGGAATCAGGATTATGATCAGTGGGCCCGGGGATTAATCTCTATCCATCTATGTGTGGTGGGACCCACGCGCCACTACATGGCAGTTGTGGTGTGATTTTTAAGCTAAGTAAGTATATGTGTACGTACGAGCCCAAGTCCTCCAGACTCCGAATCACCACCAAAGGGTGGGCCCTGGGGGGGGCTCTGCTCTGTCACGCCGTGATCGGTGCCTTCAACCAAAATCTTACTTCTTACAGCTAGCCACACATTATTAAGAGACTCATAATTTTGAAAGGGAATTTTTGATAATACAAAGAAAATATGATTAATTGGGTCCACTCCGAAACATTAATAAAAGGAAAAAAAAGAAGTAGAAAAGAACGTTAGGAGGAGGAGAAAAGGGCAAAGACTTTGCTTATAAACCATCCAAGATCGAACAAAACTTTTAGCTCCGGAAACCCAAAAGAACAAAACTCTGATATGATAGGTATTAAGAACTGTGGAGAGAGAACTTTCTTTTCATGTTTTTGTTTTTGTTTTTGCTAAGAAGCATATTGTTTAAACAACAAGTCATTTAAACCATGTATTAATGAATACTAAACGCTGATTATGAATAAAACGCATTCGAACTATTTTAATAAGTGTCAACGGGGTTTAACCGAGTAGAAAAAGGGCAGTGCTCTTAAGTTCGAACTACTAAGTTGTGTGTGAAAAAACCCTTCTTCCCTTCCTATCTTTGATAAAAGAGGAAGATGTATTTTAATAGGAGAAATTAATTGCTCATTATTTAGCCATGCACATAGACATCTAATGCTGTGGAGTAGAACGTACGTGATGGGACCTAGCCATATGATTGCTTAGTTGTCATGGTAATGTGATAGCTAGGGACCTAGCTGGGTTTTCTTAATTGTAATAGTTTGTGTTTGTGTTTTTTTTTTGGTTTGATGTTAACTTTCCAGCCTCCTCTTGTTGGTCCATTTCTTTCCCTTCCACAACTCATGAAGCTTAGCTTCTGTCGTCTCCTTCATTCCTAGTGATTCAGCTGACTTTTTAGGGTTTTTCTCAACCAACTCAGAAGTGACACGTTGATGCTACAATGCTCCACAAGCTGCTTCAATGGTAAGTATAGAACGTTTGAATCTGTGGATCGTTTTATCACTTTATATAACTTTTTATTTTTGGGGTTAATTAGGTTTTGCCCCATTATTTTCAAGTTCAATATAGTCCTTGACTTAGTTTTTTTAATATACAACACTGTAATGGTTTTCTTTTTTCTTTAATTTGTTTGTTTATCTTTCTTTATTGCTTCTTGATTGACTGTAGCAATCACTGGCATGATCGAAGTTGCTATTGCTTGCTAGCTGCATGAAGGCTGTATATAGCTGTGGTGCTGATATATTTCCAAACAAAATTAGGGTTCAGAGTCTTTAGACTAAATTGTGGAGCAAGGAATACCAGAGCTCTCTTTTTCTCACTTCCCTTTCAAGGGGTTGATTGCTTTCAATTAATGCCAAATATATATATGACCAATCAGTAGAGAACAGCTTCATTGCTTTTGCCCAACTCCCATGCATTCCAGAAGTAATTAGAATGTTTTATTAATTTTCTAACATCATCTCCAAGAGAGGTGTCAATTTGATGACCTTTGTGTCAATTTGACATCTTTCCAAACTTCCCATACCATGTTTGATATGGAGGATTAGATTGAACTAGTCTTATATTATTCTCTCTAATCCTTCAAATTAGAAAATAATACTCATATTCTTCCTTGATTGCACATAAAATTCAGTCATTTTACTAATCCAGTCCAAACTAATCCAATTTAATGCTCCATATCAAACGTGACCCAATATATCAACTACAATTATTATATTTTATTACTTTCATACGGCTCCGTTTATTAGAAAACTTCACAAATCAACTGACAACCACTTTATATTATCGGTTGGGCCCCTATCAAGTATCAACTTCTAACCCCTGATTCTTCCATCTTGGAAATTCTAGCTTGTAACTTGGATAATAAGGTAGCCTGAGAGGCGGAAAAGTTATAAGGAGGAGTTTAGAGTGAGGAGTTTATTTGAGAGGTTCAATCCCACCATTAATAAATATGAGGAAATTAATGGTAGGGGGGCCTAGGCCATCTCAGGCCTGTGAATAGCTCCGCCTCTAAGTGAGGGTGTCATATATGGACCGTAGATATGGACTTTCATATTAGCCATATGATTTATCTGAATAGCAACTTCACTAAAGTTTAATGAAATGATCCTATGACTAATATGAAGGTCCCCATGAGGGGTTCATATATAACACCCTCACTACAGAATTTTGCCTAAATTCTTCATTGTAGAAGCTTCCTCGAGAATCCGAGATGCAGCAAAGTTTGGTATCTTTGGAGCGCCTTACGCCCAAGAGCCTAATAACTTGAGGTGAACAGTTTAAATAAATCACACCAAAACCTAGTCCAAATTAAAGCCCCACACTTGACAGCTTGAGAGCTGGACCTTTTGTGTGAATTTGAGATGATCAGTTCTGCTGACCCATGTCATTGTTGGGTTGGGTTAATAAATAAATGGATCATATAAGGGAGACTTTGGAAAAGCCCAAAGGAGAGAGAAACTTTTTAAAAGAAGCCAAAATAGACAAAATTGCCCTTATTTATTTTTTGATTTCCTAAAGAATCCTTTACATTTGCATGTCTTTGGTTTGAAAGTTGAGAGGTTTTTCTGTCTTTTTTGAAAAAGCTTTGGCTTTTTTCAAAAGTGAAAATTTTTTTATGGGTAAAACCTAAATTTACTATCATAATATAAATGGATCATATTTGATTTGGATAATGAGCCATGCCCATGGGGACATTTGTAAAGAATTATTGATGTTTTTTGAGTGGTCAAACTAGAGCTTTAACTTGGATTTGGGAGTTAGTTATTTGGATGAGGCCTCTATTTGAGTTAGCTCTTTTTTGAAAGATGATTTTTTAAGAATTATTAAGCCTCGCTTAATCTATATTAGTTAGTTGTTCTTTCTTTTTGGAATTTGTCCCCCTTGTCTCATAATAATAAAAAAAAAAAGGTTTCAAATTGAAGGTAAACATAAAAACAACCCAACATAAAGGAGTAAGACGGGCTCAGCTACTCTCTCACTCTCACTCACACCCTCAATTCGTCAATTCTCCTACTCTCTACTCAACGCTATCCCTTTAGCAGACTAAACGACATGGCAGCAACAACAGGCCTCATCTCCTCCACCTTCCTCTCCGGCGAGACATCGTCGTTTCCCAACACATCTTTCTCCTCCTCATCCTCCTCTCTAAGGTTTCCCCACCCTAACTTCCCCGCTAACCTGCGCATGGTGCGTATCCCAACCCTCGCCACTGCCTCGAAGCCAGCCACCACCCCCCGCCAGCCCCGCGGCATCATGAAGCCTCGCAAAGTCTCGCCCGAGATGCAAGCCCTTGTGGGTACCCCTGAAATTTCTCGCACCCAAGCTCTGAAACTGATTTGGGCTCACATTAAGCAAAATAATCTTCAGGTTTGCTCTGTTCTTTTATGTTTATTTTAAAGTTTTCATTTTTATCACTTTTTCATGGTGGTACTTAATTTTTCGAAAACCCTTTGCCTTTTTGGGGTTCAAATGGTATTTTCTTTTTTTATTTTATGAAAAAAAAAATGTGGATAAGGTTATATTGGTGTATATGGAAGTGTTAGGTTTTGTTGCTACTGTGCTGAAATTGGTTGATATTATGAATGTGAGTGTCTTGTTGCTTGGATAAGGTTTTTGGGGCATGGATGAAAGGTGGGGTTTTTGTTGTTACTGCACTTGAGTTTGGTTCTTAATGTGTTTTTAACTGGTTGATATGTTTTTTGTTTGTTGAAATCGACAATTTTGATGTATATAAGAGTTGGGTTTCGTTATTTCTATAGTTGAGAGTTCATTTATGTCGTGTATTTAGATAGTTTTATCTGCTGCTATTATGTGGTTATATATTGGTTCAGGCTATGCTTGGATTGAAAAATGAGTAGTGGTATATACTCTGTTAGAGCTTACTTTGGGATTTTCTAGTTTGTTATCCTGGTTAGATTGGACATACAAACGCTGTCTTTATATGAGTGAAGTTGATCCATAAATTGTCTGTATGTTGTTTTCTGGATGTTTTTTCATCTGTCAAAGTTGGATGTTTCTAGTATATGTAGAATTATTTAAAATGTTTTACTCATACCATTTCAAAGGATTGTCTTATGGTTGAATAATGGCTTTTTTATTACCAACTTGCTATCTCCTAAAAGGTTCTTATGGGATTATCTTATGTGCTTTATGATCATCTTGGGGGATTCTGGATCTGGCTATGCAATTCTGGCTGTTATGGACTGATAGTTGCATACTTAGGGCTTGTGGTTTCGTAATTAAGATGTGTGGCTTGAAAGCAACCTAATTTGCAGTATAAGGGAATTGTAGAAGCTGTTTTGAGTTGTGGAGTTATGTACTACCTTTAATTTTTCTTTCCATACTATATTCTCATATTTGAGGTTTGTCTTCCTTTGTAGTAGTAAGATGGCATTGTTGCTCCAGTTTGGTACCTACATGTAAAAGGAGGTCAAATGATTTTTTGGTTCATGCATATTCTTATTTGGTAGTTTCTGGATTTTGTTAAACTTATTTCTTATGCGATTTTGGATATGGTGGCAGGTCAACTGTTATCTCAAACAATAGTAAATATATCTGCACAGTACATGTGCACGCAACTTTTAAATTCAGGACTACCAAGATTTAGCATTCCAGCTTGTTGCTAGTGTAAAGTTACTGGCATGTAGCATTTTCGAATGCTTCTCTCATCTGCCAATGGGATTGCAGTTTTTTCACACGTATAAAGCAATTTAAATTGATTCACTTCTTCTTTGCTGATGTGAACTCAGCAAAAACCATGTGGTTGATAAATACTTTTGTACTCTAATTTTTTATTTTTCTCACGTTTCCCTTTTCTCTGAATCTGGTGTATCATGTACTTGAGCTTTTGGGTTCTGCATGCTTATCTTCGAATCTTATTATATCATAATTCCTTTCTTGTGACTATCTAAAGATTCTATTGGATAATAAATATAATATTGTAATTAGGATTCAAGGAATATTGGGTTTTCCCCAGTTTGTTTAGGGTTTGATAAAGATAGGATACTTGATTGTGGTTTAGTTTCCCATTATGATTGGGGGTTGTAGTCTATTTAATTAATGATAATGTATCTTATTATCTCCCTCAATTCTTATTAACATTTCTATGTTTATGTTAACTATCTCTAATCTTTCTGACTTGGTCCTTGGGCTTCATTCTTCCAGGACCCTCAAAACAAGAGGATTATAGTTTGTGATGAGAAGCTGAAGAAGATTTTTGCAGGGAAGGACCAAGTTGGATTTCTGGAGGTTGCTGGGTTGATCACTCCTCATTTCCTTTGATGGAGCCCAACCTATGTAGGAGAACAAATTTGGAACTGCGGATCATTTAAGAAGCAAATGTTTTTGAATGTGGGGGTTGTGTTTTGGTACTGGTGAAAAAGCCATGCTGCTGCATTATGCTTCTCTAAGTGTTTAGTTTTTGTACTTAAGGAACAACTAGCTTTAGTTAGAGATTTTGCTTTTGGATTCCTTGTTATGTGGTGGTAGGCTTTCTATATGCAATATTACTGGTTACTGCGGGATCTGCATTGCTCAAAGGTTTTAAGCTTTGTGGAACTTTGGATCCAAGAGTTTTTAAATGGTGTTATATTTCATCTGTCAAGTAATAATGGTGTTATATTTCTCAGAAACTTCATGGTATTTGGGTCGAAATTTGGTTATTTTTGAACCTGACATTTCAAACTAACTTTAATGTTGTGAAATTTTTTATGGGTTAGGATCCTTTGCTTTGTTAGGATATGCTTGACTTTTATTATTTATATGCCCGAGTCTAATCGAGTCCTTAGTATTCCAAAAATGGATTTTAGCTTCCAAAGCCTAAAATTCAAGTCATAGCGTGATTCGACAATATATCAACTATTTGTTGGAGTTTGAATGAAATACATGAACTTGAGTCTCACATTGAAAAAGACAAGAACGTCCCTACTCTGTATAAGTGGGAGTTTTCCCACACATGCTATATGGTAGGTGGGATTAGTGGAGTGGAACTTGGGCCTTACCTTTTGATTGGGCTTCGATTATGTATACATAATAATTAATATTTAATAATTATAGATTGAGTCTTGTGTTAGTATGATGTAACTGGACCTAAACTAGACATGTCTCAATGAATTTTTTCGGGACAACAAATCACTTGTTAAAATCTACCTCAAGGTGCAATCAACTAACTAGGGTTAGGTCTAGGTTGAGTTATGTGAGGATCCAAACCTAATTTAGTCATAAGTGCCCCATAGTAGTCTAGTGGTTAGGGTTCGAGGCTTCAGAAAGGTTTGAGACTTGGATTTAGGGTTTGGAGGCTCAAATACATTTCTTGAATACTAAAACAATTTTATAATAATTGAAACTATTTTTAAAATATATTTAGAAATTAAAAAAAAATTTAAAGTCCACAAAATTATTTAAAATAAATAAATAAAATAAATTAGTATTTATTAAGTAATTTATGAAATTAATTAAAATACTTAAATACTAATTATTCATTAAATGAAGAATAATTAAAACATAAATAAATAATTAATATAATTAAATAAGACTAAGATAAGATATTACTTAATTGTAACTATTAAACTAAACAATCTAATTTTGTATAAAAAAATTTAAAAAAAAGTCCATAAAATAATTTAAAATACTTTAGAACTATTTATTAAGTAATTTATGAAATTAGTAAAATATTTAAATACTAATTATTCACTAAATAAATAATAATTAAAACATAATTACTAATTAAAGTAATTAAAAAAAAGAAAATCATTTTGTGCAGTACATCGGCTTTAAAATATTTGAATATATTTTATGAGTATAGCCGAGCGGCTATAATATTAAAATATTCGTATATATTCAAAGGGTATAGCCGCTCAGCTGTACGCTTAAAATATTAATATATTTTGACGGTATAGCCGGGCGGCTTTACTTTTAATATATATATAAAGAATATAGCCGAGCGGCTATACTATTAAAATATTCGTATATATTCAAAGGGTATAGCCGTTCAGCTATACGCTTAAAATATTAATATATTTTAAGGGTATAGCCGGGCGGCTTTACTGTTAATATATATATATAAAGAATATAGCCGAGCGGCTATACTCTTTAAATATTAATATGTTTTAAAAGGTTTAAAATGACGTTTAGTTTAAAAATTAAAATACCGGGAAAATAATAGATAAAATAAAATAAAATATCAAGGTCCTCAAAATAAAATTAAAAAAACTCCCATCTAAAAAAAAAGGAAAATAAAAGAAAATATCAGATTGCTCTTCAAAGTCACAATTTCCCTCGAAGATATTCGTCTTCTAAGAGAAGTTGCTTGTAGTACCAAAGCCTCACCCCCAGCCACTGAACTCCAATTTTCTCACTCTATCTCTAATGGCAGAGCAAATAGCTCTCCCTCTGCTCCTTCACAACCCACCACCCTCTTCAAGACCCTTCTTCCAAAACCACCACCAAAATCAAAACCCAGCCACACCAACACCACCGCCACTGCCTCCACCTCCACCGATGCCAGTAACCCCTCTTCTCCAAGAGCTCCTCCTCCACCCAAACCCCTCAACCCCACAAACCCAAAACCCCACCTCCCCTCCCACCCTCCCCAGAGCACGCACTCGCATCGGCAAGTCACGTGACTCCAACCGCGGTAAGCCCTGGTCCCACCACCGCCTCTCCTCTCAAGGTCAGCATATCCTCCACTCCTTTCTCGACCCACAATTTGATTCTTCTAAACTAGATGAGCAGCTTCTGGGTTTAGTTGATTTGCATAGAGATGAATTTGGTTCTAGCTTGGACTCTCTGTCTCTGGACGTCCTGGGTATTGTTAAAGGTTTAGGCTTTCACAAGAAATTCGACTTGGCAATAGATGTGTTTGAGTGGTTTAAGAAACGAGAAGATTGTGATTCAATTTTGAGTGGTTCTGTTGTTGCTGTTATTATTAGTATTCTGGGAAAAGTGGGCAGGGTTTCTTCTGCAACTTCTTTGTTTCAGAGTTTGCATAAGGATGGGTTTGCGCTTGATGTTTATGCTTACACTTCTCTGATTACTGCTTGTGCCAGTAACGGGAGGTATAGGGAGGCTGTTACTGTTTTTAAGAAAATGGAGGAAGAGGGTTGTATGCCCACATTGATAACTTACAATGTGATTTTGAATGTGTATGGGAAAATGGGTATGCCTTGGAATAAGATTAGAGCGCTTGTTGAGTGTATGAAGAGTGCTGGGATTGCCCCGGATTCTTATACTTATAATACACTTATAACTTGTTGTCGCCGCGGCTCTTTGCATGTGGAGGCAGCTGAGGTTTTTCAGGAGATGAAATCAGCAGGGTATGTACCTGATAAGGTTACGTATAATGCGTTGTTGGATGTGTATGGAAAGTCTAGGCGGACTAAGGAAGCAATGGAGGTATTGAAAGACATGGAGTTTAATGGGTTTTCTCCAAGCATTGTGTCTTACAATTCACTGATATCAGCTTATGCAAGAGATGGTTTATTGGAGGAGGCAACAGCATTGAAAACCCAGATGGTGGAGAAAGGGATTAAACCCGATGTTTTTACCTACACCACCCTTTTTTCAGGATTTGAGAAGGCTGGGAAGGATGAGCCTGCAATGAGGGTTTTTGAGGAGATGAAAAGTTCTGGTTGCAAACCAAACATCTGTACCTTCAATGCCCTGATTAAGATGCATGGCAACAGGGGAAATTTTGCAGAAATGATGAAAGTTTTTGAAGAGATCAAGATATGTAAGTGCACCCCCGATATTGTCACGTGGAACACACTTTTGGCAGTGTTTGGCCAAAATGGGATGGACTCAGAAGTGTCGGGAGTGTTCAGGGAGATGAAGAGGGCAGGATTTGTACCTGAGAGGGATACTTTCAACACTCTAATCAGTTCATACAGCCGGTGCGGTTCATTTGATCAAGCCATGGCTGTGTATAAGAGAATGCTAGAAGCTGGTGTTACTCCAGACCTTTCTACCTATAATGCTGTTTTGGCAGCACTGGCTCGAGGTGGGCTTTGGCAACAGTCTGAGAAAATACTTGCTGAAATGCAGAATAGTCAGTGCAAACCCAATGAGCTTACATATAGTTCTCTGCTCCATGCTTATGCCAATGGCAAAGAAATGGAGCTCATGCATGTTCTTGCTGAAGAAATATACTCTGGTGTGATTGAACCCCATGTTGTGCTCTTAAAGACACTTGTTCTAGTTTTTAGTAAAAGTGACCTTTTGATGGAAACAGAACATGCCTTCTTGGAGCTGAGAAGAAAAGGGTTTTCACCTGACATAACTACCCTGAATGCGATGCTATCAATATATGGCCGGAGGCAGATGTTTATGAAGACAAGTGAGATTTTGAAATTTATGAATGAGATGGGGTATACTCCTAGCTTGACAACTTACAATAGTTTGATGTATATGTACAGTCGCTCAGAGGATTTTGAGAAATCAGAAAAGTTTCTAAGGGAGATTATGGAGAAGGGAATAAAGCCTGATATAATTTCATACAACACTGTCATTTTTGGCTATTGTAGAAATGGTCGTATGAGAGACGCTTCACGGATGTTCTCAGAAATGAGGGATGCTGGGATTGCTCCAGATGTAATCACTTATAACACCTTTGTGGCAAGTTATGCAGCTGATTCTTTGTTTGTCGAAGCTATTGATGTGGTCCGCTACATGATTAAGAATGGCTGTAAGCCAAACAAGAACACATACAACTCCATTGTAGATTGGTACTGTAAACATAATCGACGGGATGATGGAGTTAAGTTTGTCAATAACCTTCGCAATCTTGATCCGCATATTTCCGATGGGGAGGAATCCAGATTATTAGACCGTATTAAAAATAAATGGTCATAGCTAGTTTTTCCTCTATGAATGGGGTTGCAGCTCGATTGGCTTATTATTAGCCTCGAACACTTTAATGCATCAAGTCCTTCATTACTCTTTCTATGCTCATGTTACATATATTTTGTTCGGGCATTGATACGAGAAGGATGTAATGTTGTTGTTGTACATGATTTTGTTGTTTCTATGGAAGGCTAGCTGCAGGATATTGTGAATATTTTGTATCTGGGGGATTATATGTTTGTTCAACTCAATATATATGGTCTGCGGCAGATATTGTATAGATCAGCTGAGATGAAAAGTAGTGGCATGCTGAGTAATTTCAAGGTACATAACTCTTCAACAACCACAGATTGCCAATGTCTGTATTATGATGGTAAAAATTGTGAAAATCTCGTCGCTGTAAGCTTGTAACATATCATGGCATGACCATTGTATGATAAATAGTTGAACATTTCCATTTCTGATTCTGGAGTTTCATCGAAGGTTAGAGATAAATGGTATTATAAATCCATTTCTGATTCTTCCTTGTGCCTTCTTATCTGTCTATTAATTGATAATAAATCCATTCCTGGATGGTTTACGGGGTGGCCCGCAGGCCCCGCCCGGATTGGAACGTTGATCATCCCATCGAATACATCCAATGTGATCTCGCAGATCCTCATCAAACACATTCTGAACTCTCCCAACTGACCGATGTCACACACATCTTTTACGTCATTTGGGCCAGCAAGCCCACGGAAGTAGAAAGCTGCGAGGCCAATGGCAACGTGTTTCGAAACTTGTTGGATGCTGTGATCCCAAATGCACCAAATTTGCAGCACATATGCTTGCAAACAGGTCGCAAGCATTATATTGGTCCATTTCAAATGTGGGGAAAATTTGAGCCTCATGAGCCTCCGTTTCATGAGGACCTCCCAAGGCTCAACGTGCCCTGCTTTTACTACACGTTGGAGGACATTTTGTTTTTGGAAGTGAAGAAGAAGGAGGGGTTGACATGGTCAGTGCACATTCGCCGTATAGCTTGATGAACATAGTGGGGACTTTTTGCGTTTATGCTGCGATTTGTAAGCACGAGGGGAAGAAGATGCTGACGTTTCCTGGGAGCAGAGGATTTTGGAACGGGTACTGGGATGCCTCTGATGCTGATCTGATTGCTGAGCATGAGATATGGGCAGCAGTTGATCCTTATGCCAAGAATGAGGCTTTCAATTGCAGCAATGGGGATGTGTATAAGTGGAAGCATTTGTGGAGGGTTTTGGCAGAGCAGTTTGACATGGAGTTTGAGGACTTTGATGAGGATGACGACGGCTGATCGAGGCCGAGCGTGGAGGAGATGATGAAAGATAAGGGCCAGTGTGGGATGAGATTGTGAGAGAGAATGGTCTGGTGCCTACAAAATTGGAAGAGATTGGGAATTGGTGGTTTGTGGATGTCATGTTTGGGGTAGAGTCAAGTGTGGACAGTATGAACAAGAGCAAGGAGCATGGCTTTGTGGGGTTCAGGAACTCAAGGACATCATTTGTAACTTGGATTGGTAAGATGAAATCTTACAGACTTGTTCCTTCGTCAATCCGCACTTGAACTAGCTGCCATGCTTATGGCAAAGTAGTTAAAGTACATTTCCGATTAGAGATGCCCGAGAACCATTTTTAAACCCGAGGAAAGATCTAATCTACTTGTGGAAATGCTATTTCATGGTTTCATTTGTTGCTGTTGTCTGACATAAATAAACAATTAAAGGGAAGAACAATTTCTGAAACATAACTGTATTCTAGATGGCTAGTAGCCAGTCTAGTAGGCAACTTGGAGAATTCACAAAATGCGAACGAACAGAGAAGGTTTTATAAAGTAAATGCTTCAATAAGAAGAAGAATGAGGCGATTTCAGATCATGCTGGTAGCAGTTCCAAGCACACAATACATGTAACGTTTAGAAACTAGTCCATCAACACTTCCATAACCTATATTCGAGGCACCACCTCTATATTTCTTCCACTGAGAATGTTAAAATTCAGATCATGCTTGCAGTTCATGTAAAACCAGTTCAATTATCACCTGCTGTTGCGGCATCTTCAACTCCTAATGCTACGTTTCGACTGTCCATGTTTGTCAAAGTTCGGAAAGCAGTAGAGCCAACTCTTCATCGGGACACCTTAACTTCAATGCACGCTCCCAATGATGCAGCAAGTCTTGCAGCTAGTTGATGTTTATGCTGGAAAAAAAAACAAAGAAAGTAAAAATAAGAGAGGAATCTCATAGAAAGCTGCTCTCCTCTGTTTACAATGTCATAGAAGATGAGTTTTTTAAACCCCACACTTTTCTTTGTTCACCCCATATTCTAAGTGATCACCCCAAGTTCTAAGAAAATCCTACTATCTTCCCAAACTACCCTTAAATACACACCCAACAGAAAAAATAAATAAAAAACTCATCAACCTCACACTCCACACCCCGCGATCTTGCCTATCACACACTCGAAGTTCACCTCAACATCACATTACTTAAAAGAGATAAAAACACTTTTGTCAAATGTGTAGCATCATTATTTTATTTTAAATTAAATTTTATTTTATTTTTAAATTTTCTTGTTCAACAAAGCAAACCCATATGGCAATTTCCAGATTTCATATCAATCAAAAGCTTAGGCAGGCATTGTTTTTTTCCTTTGCAGTCAAGGTCTTTTTTTTTACACCCTCTAGTTTTGTTTCTTTAATTTTGATTATTATTATTATTATTTCTGATTTGTTTGATTAATTACAATTTGTCGTATTTAGTATTTGTAAAGAGAAGATGAGAGTATAATATGTTTCTTAGATGAAAGAGAAGAGTAATATGACAATAGGATCTAGATGAGTTCGTGTTTTTATAAAACTTAATATGAAGAGTGGTGGGGTGTATGGGTGTGTGTATAAATGTATTAGGATGAAGTATTAAATTGGAGGACCTTTTTTGTCTTTTTACATAATAATAAAACTTAAAGTTTGATGATTTAAATATTGAGATAAACATAAAAAGTGTGGGGCTTAAATATAAAAACTCAAACCAAAATGTTTCTTTAACGCGTTTATCACATTATTACAACTGTGACTCAGACATCTAGCCGACTAATCACATTAAATGCACTTGCAGGGAAAAAAGGATAATCATCGGCCAAACTTTAGAAGAAAAAGGATAATCACCAGCCAACATTTAAGGATAAGATTTTCCCATCTCCCAAATATAAGAGAGACCAACGCACAATCCGACCATGAACCGACAACATAATAAACTCAGAAAGTAGTAGTGTTGAAGACACCGGAAGCATTGAGACTTTGAGACACTTGGTCAATTTTGGTGCAACCAAAACAGCACAACAATGAGCTGGTGGTGGGCAGGAGCCATAGGAGCTGCAAAGGTAAGCACTTTCTCCACAAACCCATCAATTTTTTTTTTCTTCAATTGTTTGAGTTCCAATGTCCGTGATCATCTGCTAACAATTCTCCCGCAAAAACCATCAACAACCAGAAAAAGTTTGATCCCAACGATGCACCACCCAAGTACCAGAGCGTGGCACTGGTGGCTGGGGTCACGGGGATCGTGGGCAACAGCCTTGCTGATATCCTGCCGCTCCCCGACACCCCCGGTGGGCCCTGGAAGGTCTACGGGGTAGCCCGCAGGGCCCGCCCGGATTGGAACGCTGATCATCCCATCGAGTACATCCAATGTGATCTCTCAGACCCTCATCAAACACATTCTGAACTCTCCCAACTGACCGATGTCACACACATCTTTTACGTCACTTGGGCCAGCAAGCCCACGGAAGCAGAGAACTGCGAGGCCAATGGCAACATGTTTCGAAACTTGTTGGATGCTGTGATCCCAAATGCACCAAATTTGCAGCACATATGCTTGCAAACAGGTCGCAAGCATTACGTTGGTTCATTTGAGATGTTGGGAAAAGTTGAGCCTCATGAGCCTCCATTTCATGAGGACCTCCCGAGGCTCAACGTGCCCAACTTTTACTACACATTGGAGGACATTTTGTTTGAGGAGGTGAAGAAGGAGGGGTTGACATGGTCAGTGCACAGGCCTACTGTGATTTTCGGGTTTTCGCCGTATTGCTTGATGAACATAGTGGGGAGTTTGTGTGTTTACGCTGCGATATGTAAGCACGTAGGGAAGAAACTGAGGTTTTCGGGGAGCAGAGGAGTGTGGAACGGGTACTGGGATGCCTCAGATGCTGACCTGATTGCTGAGCATCAGATATGGGCAGCAGTTGATCCTTATGCAAAGAATGAGGCTTTCAATTGCAGCAATGGGGATGTGTATAAGTGGAAGCATTTGTGGAGGGTTTTGGCAGAACAGTTTGACATGGAGTTTGAGGACTTTGATGATGATGACGAGGGCGAATTGAGGCCGAGCATGGAGGAGATGATGAAAGATAAGGGGCCAGTGTGGGATGAGATTGTGAGAGAGAATGATCTGGTGCCTACAAAATTGGAAGAGATTGGGAATTGGTGGTTTGTGGATGTCATGTTTGGGGTAGAGTCAAGTGTGGACAGTATGAATAAGAGCAAAGAGCATGGCTTTGTGGGGTTCAGGAACTCAAGGACATCATTTGTAACTTGGATTGATAAGATGAAATCTTACAGACTTGTTCCTTGATGTGGTGGTGGTGGTGCCCAAGTTCTTTTTTTGTTTTTCTTGTTTTTGTTCCTTTGTCTTGTTGGTTTGGTTTTCTTATGCTGCTGTTAGAATTGTTTAGTTAAGGTTGTAATACAAAATCTTGGTGGTTAGGGTTTATTGGCTTTGTAATTTTGTGTGAATTATGAATTAAGTCCATGAATTTTGGTCTTACATTGCAATGATTTCAAGTCCCTTTTTTTGGGTAATTCAGCTAGATGCATCACTTAAGGCCAAATCAGTACAAACAACCCAAATGTATTTGTGGGGTTATTGATGAGTACATCTTTGTCAAACCCATTAGGGTTTACAAAAGAAAGAGATGGAAGAGGAAGTTATTTAATTTGGTCTTTAAATCTGGCAATTTTTGATTCATGCGATTAGTTTCTAACTTGTTCTCTAAGTTTTTCAGGTTTCAGTAGGATTTCTAAGTTTTCTATTTTATTTAGGTTAGAATTTCTGTTTTAGCAAGAGATTTTTTTTAGGGATATTCACTATTATACCCAATATAGGAGCCCAAATTTTTTTTAAAAAAACCCTATATGAAATGGACTTAAAAAACACATCCAAAGCCCATTTACAATATAACAAAAAGACTTTTAACTTCTTTTAAATTACAAAATTACCATTGATTTTTTAAAACAAACCCAACCCCAAAACCTCATTAAAAAAAAACCCAAAACACTCAATAAGGCATCAAAGTAATTTAATAATCAAAATTAAATTCAATAGGGCCATCTATCATTTTTTGGGTTTTTTTTGGGTTTGATTATAGAAATTAAATGGTGTAGGATTTATTTATAGTTTTAGTGCTAAGAATGGGTATATGACTAAATATTCCAGGTTTTAGTTTGCTACCCCTCTCATGTAATTCATTAGGGAGTTAAGTTGTTGAGATATTAAGAAAAGTTTATTTTCCAGAGATTCCTTGGTGTGAAGCCAAATCCCTAGAGTGATTCCAAACCTATCCTTATTCGTTCTATTTTCTGTTTTCCATTATTTTGGCTTCCGCTAAACTAATACTCAATTCACCCATATCCTACATCAGTTATCCAACAAATCAAGGCCAAATTAGTACAAATTTGAATTGGTCACCTTGAGCACAACTGAAGCATCATGATATAAATTATTGGACTAGAAAACTGTTTAACCCAACCATATAAATCGACTACCGTAAATTACAAATCTACCATCCAAAGATTTTGTTATGGCCAAATGTATTGTCAATTATCAACCTGGAAGATCAATTCACAAAAGCAGCAAATAGGGATTTTACTGATTCACATATACAATCAACCATTTTCTACAACAAAATGGAAAATGTGATGTGAAAGATGATTAGCAAATGCTATATGATTTCCCCAAAGAACCACATGGAGGGTCTGAATTACAAACTTGTCTACAATATCATCACCACCTGCATCTCATGAGCAGTTCCTGGAGACATGACATAAACAAATAATTAAAGGGAAGAGCCATTTCTGAAACATGACAACTGTTTTCTAGATGGCTAGTAGGGAAAGTTGGAGAATTCACAAAATGCAAACGAACCAAGAAGGTTTTATAAAGTAAATGCTTCAATAAGAAGCAGAATGAGGTGATTCCAGATCATGCTGGTAGCAGTTCCAAGCACAGAATACATGCAATGTTTAGAAACTAGTCCATCAACATTTCCATAACCTATATTGGAGGCACTACCTCTATATTTCTTCCACTGATTATGTTAAAATTCAGATCATGTGACCTGCTCTTGCGGTACTCTTCAACTCCTAAGTCTAAATTTTGGCCATCCACGTATGTCAGAGTTTAGAAAGCAGTAGAGCCAACTGTTCATCAGACACCTTAACTTCAACGCATGCTCCCAATGATGAAGCAAGCCTTGCAGCTAGTTGATGCTTACACTGGACAAGAAGAAACAAAGTAAAAATACGAACAAACTTGTTCTTTAGTTTCAGGGAACTAAATAATGATAAGCAATTGAGGAATCTCACACAAAGCTGCTCTCCTCTGTTTACAATGTCATAGAAGAATGAATAACAGGCACAATAGTGCTCAGCAAAACAGAAGTACTCCTCCTTCCTCCGGGATTCTCCTACGACCTAACCGGACAACATAAAATGAGAACTGGGATTTAAGTTTTCTTTCTACTTAAGAAGTTAACATAAATTTATAATTATTTGGCCCAAACAAACATGATTCTTTCTCCTGAATTGATCTGCATAAGTTACCAAATTTCTTATTTTTTAAAAGAGTTACCAAATTTCTTATCTTTTTGGCTGAAGATGAACATTAAACAACTAAACAAATTCCAAGAGATTTCTTGGCAGTTCCAGCCATAAAGATAAACTTGTTGCTCAATTTTCAAGTAATTTACATTCAAGATTCTGCCCAAACTGCTTCGATGTGCATACCTGAAATACTAAATTCATTTGAAACCCAGAAAGTGATATGAATAAAAGTCAAACCTGAAAGATGGAACGTCCACTGGGCTCACCCAAAACCCTCTTGACACCTCTTTGATCCACTATCCTTGTTGCCCTCTCCAAGTTCTTGCCGAACAAGAAATGCAAGCTGAATTTTGACCGCAACAGACATTATTGGAACAAAATTTTCAGCTTTTCTCAAAAAGGTTTAACAAAGAATTTGAAATGAGATGCGACTAACATGGAGAGCTGATCATCGGTCACTGTCCCATTTCAGCCATTTCAATTAGGTCCTTCTCATCAATGCCGACATTATATTTATCAAAAATGAAAGCAAAGGTTATGTCTTTTAAGTGGGAAATACTCAAAAACAAAAAAGAAGAACAATAAAACAAAAAACAAACAAATTAGGAAGAGAAAAGAAGGGAAATAGAAAGGACCTGAACCAGTTGATTCAATGGCCTTCCAAACTGCCTCTGCAACCAAGCTACTTGCACTCATGTTCTCACTTTGCCACGCCCTATAAAAGATGGGTTTGACGATAGAGCTTGGGAAAATTCAATAAACGGGGCTCCAATTCCAGAATTTGATTGGGTTCCCAAGCCGTTTGACAATAGCTTCTGCGGAGATGAAGCATCTTTCTCACGGGAATGAACCTTTCCACTAATTTTGAGAATTGAGACCGTTTAGTTGTAATTTTTATTTTTATTTAGAAAAATTTTAATTTAGAATTTTTGTAATAAAAGAAGAAAAACATTTCAAAAAGCTAATATGTTTGCTTAATTTGATTATGAGTCGTTGCGATGCTATTTGTGTTTTGAAAAATTATTAAATCACTTTTTTTTTAAAAAAAACAAGCGATAGTCTAAATTAAAAATGTCAAAAACATTCTAACTTGAGATTACTAATATGAATTTACACTAAATAGCAAATATTAAAAATGACAAAGTGATATTTTGAAAATATTATATTAAAAAAACTAAAATTTAGGAATTACATTACAACAAGAGAAGAGAGCTCTTAAATTTTTGTAAACGACTTACCCAAATTCCATTTTGAGTGAATAAAAGTACATACCATAGTGATTGATTTTCAATAGAACTATAATACAACATGTGGCAGAACTCCACACAAAGTATCTCAGTGGTGAATAATTTTTACTCCTCACAAAATTTTGCCACTGATTATTATTTTTTAAATACAAGCGATGTGGCACATGGATTCGAACATGAGACCACTTCTGTAAGTCAAAGTCCTATTTGGCACCACAGATTCTTTTCTTGATGTATAAGATTTAGAGAACCTCTAAAGCCTTCACAAGAGAGCAGAGAAAGTTTACAGGCCTACCTAAGAAGAATGTCCCTAAAGGATTGCAATTCAGAGGCAACATGACTAATATCCTTTCGGTCTCTTGGGGATTCAACAGAACAAGCAATTCCAATTTGAAAGATCAAACACAAGCACTTCAGCTTTTTTTGAGTGTCATTGGTTCTCCTTCTGGTGTGATCTCCTTGAAGAAGTAGTGGATCTGCAATTTCTGTAACTCCCTCAGGAAAAGGCACCTTGACAAAATTATGAAGGTTCAAGCCTTCACTAAACATGAGGTCAGTGGGTCTCTTGCCTGTAAACATCTCTAGCAAGAGAATGCCAAAGCTGTAGACATCCCCATATGTTGTCACCTTACTTCCCATACCATACTCTACAGTTCAAAACATCACAAATTATCACTACAAATGTGAATTAAATTACTCTCTTCTCATTATATTTGTATAAGAAAGGATAAAGGAAACTGTGAACATTACCTGGAGCTACATAACCAACTGATCCTCTTATGCCAGTGGAACTTATTTGATTTGCAGAAACGTTACTAGTTTCTTTAGGGAGAAATCTTGCTAGTCCGAAGTCAGATACATGTCCGGTCAATCCGTCGTCCAAAAGAACATTGCTTGGCTTTAGATCGCAATGAACTATTGGTGTTCCACAATGGTTATGAAGATAATCTAGAGCACAAGCAACATCAATGGCAATGTCTAGCCTCTGAGCAAGATTTAAGTTCTTAGGTGCATCTCTTACCTCCTCTGTTGGAGTAGTTGGATGCAACCACTCCTCTAAGCTCCCATTGTCCATGAACTCGTAAACCAGGGCCTTGAAATCGTTGCCACGAAAATCAACACTCGAACATATAGTTAAAATCTTGACAAGATTTCGATGCCTGATATTTCTCAAGGCCTCACATTCAGCTATGAAACTCTTAGAAGCTCCCCGGCGTAACAGGTTGAGCACTTTCACTGCAACAAGCTGAGCTCTATCATCATCAAGAAGTAGGCCTTTGTACACAGACCCAAAACTTCCAACACCAATCAAATTAATGGAAGAGAACCCATCAGTTGCTTTTAGGAGAGCAGAGTATGACAGTTGCAATATAGAGTTTTCCAAACTTGTCATTTCAGTTTCCATGCTTTTCTTCTTTCTTAGTCGACGACGAAATATAAGAGACAGCAGCATAGCTATTCCTAGAAACCCGGATATAGAGATTACTAAAATGAATCTATGAGACAATCCTCCACCCTTGGACTCCTTAGAATGTTTGCATTTGGGTAGCTGAAGCTCAGCAATGCCGCCGCAGAGCCAGTTGTTTCCAACAATTGAAGTCATACTAAGAGTGTTAAAAACACCTTCAACTGGTACAGCTCCCCGAAATTCATTGTAAGATAGGTTCAGATTTGTCAAGGACGAAAACCCCTGTAAAAATTGTGGAATTTCACCCCACAGATTGTTGCGAGAAAGATCCAAATCTCGAATCCGTTTCAGTGAAATCATAGAAGAAGGAATAGGCCCCTTGAACAAGTTGCCTTGCAAGTGTAGGACTTCTAAGCTCAAACAGCTACCAAGGCTAGTGGGAAGTTCTCCTGCTAACATGTTATCAGAAATGTCCAATGCCCCTAAACTCATCAACTGTCCAACCTTCAATGGAAAGGGACCAACAAAGTGGTTTCTAGACAAGTCCAAAGAAATTGATAAGGAGGGGAGGCCAATAACATGTTGAGGTATTGGGCCACCAAGGTTATTTCGAGAGAGATTCAAAAGAAGCAGCCTCTGGCATTCCCCTAGGCTTGAAGGGATACTACCCTCAAGATTATTTCCTTGCAATAAGAGTCTGGTTAACATTGTTAAATTTCCTAGAGAGGAAGGTATGCTCCCTGATAATACATTGTTTTGAAGACTCAATCTCCTAAGGCTTGAAAGTTTCGCAATGTCGTTGGGGATATGACCTTTGAAGTTGTTATTCCCCATGCTCAATAATTCTAAGTTAACCAGGTTCTGCAAATTTGGCACTTGCCCAGTTAGTTTGTTCTCTGAAATATCCAATTCCACTAGACTTGTGGCATTGGATATTGACATAGGAATGGACCCAGTAAATTGGTTCCCATAAATGTGAAAGTATTGGAGATTAGGAAGAGTGTTTCCTAAGTCTGAGAGAATGCTCCCTTGAATTTGGTTTTGTGACAAGGAAAAAGCAATGAGAGCAGAGAGGTTGTAGATGGAAGGAGGGACACTACCAGACAATGTATTTGAGGCCAATGAGATATTAGTTAAATTTCTCAATTGACCTAAAGAACTAGGAATGCTTCCTTTCAAGTTGTTATCATTTGCACCAAGTATCATCAGAGATGAAAGATTACCAAGGGAAGGAGGGATTTCTCCTGTTAAGTGATTAGCTTGCAGAACAAGGCTTTGAAGCTTCGACAAGGTGCTGATTTCTGGCGATATTTTACCCACCAAGTTGTTGTAGCCAACGTTGAGATTGATGAGGCTGAGGCAATTAGAAACATTGACAGGAAGAGAGCCACTAAGTGAGTTATTGTCTAGACGAAGTACCTGCAATCTGTGTAAATGCCAGATTTCCGGAGGGATTTCATGACTGAAGCTGTTGTTTTGGAGATGTAGTTCCCTTAAGAAGCTTAGATTGCCTATGTGTGGGGATATGGTTCCCACTAAATTTTGAGAATGGAGATCTAGCCGAATGACCCTCTGATGATGCTGTAGACTGCAGTTGACACCTTGCCATAGGCAAAAGTGAATGGAGTCTTTCCATGAGCTCAAGACCCTATGGGGGTCTTGCAGTATTTGAGCTTTCATGGCTTGCAATGCCAACCTATCCGTCTCATTTCCTGGCAATGAGCTCCCACAGTAGACTAATGTGCTAAAGAATGAGTATATTAAGATGAGTCTCAAAACCAAAACCCCCATTTTGAATTGGGTAACTAGAGAGAGGTAGATGGGTTGAGATGTGAAATAAAATTGGCCAGTTTTATTTCATATCAGACAGGAAGTAAGAACCTGCATAACATTTTCCAACAAGTTTCAAATTGCCTTATTTTCCAAGGACCACGTCAATGGTCTGTCTGCTAGTCTTGCTCCAAGAAGTAAGCTACATGCTTTGACTATACTGGTCAACATAATATATCGTGTTTCATAACTTCCACGAAAATGTGAAAAAGAAAATGACTTGGTTGAACAAGAACCCAACGTGTTCTGCATGGTATGATGCTTAGACTGAAGATGAGAATGTGGACCGAGGTTTAATTAGTTCGTTTTCTTAATTAAATAATTATATCGGTCATTGTCTTAAAGAATTTTAAGCAGTACTATCCCTCTAATCGAACTTAACCCCCTGAATTATATTTTGTCCATTCACATTAACTAACTTAAAATCCAACTACAAATATATACTGTGGTAGCTCTTAGTATAGTAATACTTCTTTTCCCAAATGTTCAACACAAAAAAAAAAAAAAATAAAATAAAATGAAAAAGAAAAGAACAGCCGGTTTGATCAAACCCAATTTGTTGCTTATGATGGAAACCATGAACATGAAGAAACCACAATGAGAAATCAACAGAACAGAACCTGTCATTAGAATATTTGGGGGGTGGGTGGTGGAAAGGGGAGGAAGGGGAAGAAGATTACAAAATTGGTGCTACAACTTCTCTGGAGTTTGCAGGCAGTCTGAGCCAGCCAAAGTACATGAAGTGAAAAAGAAAAAAAAAAAGACCTTCAGTTGCAGAAATTTACTCCCAGTCTGCATCCAAAAGTGCTTGTATACCTATGCTATAAAATTCATCTCATATACCCCAACCAATCCAGAAAAAAAACCTAACCTTATTCACATGTTTTTTGATTATTTCAACTACTGAACTACACTATGCTAGGGTATCAACCATTCAAGGGTTTTCTTTCGTTCACTAAACGATGTGATGCAGACCCTGTTCTGCATCATCTGCACTAACCGAGAAAATATCAACAGGTGCTCTGGTGGAGCCAAGAGTACTGTGCTTAATTTTATGCTTCGAGGAGCTTTTGTGGTGATCAAGATAGACTACAATGACAGTGATGTCATCATGGAAGTGACGCCTTACGCCCTTTTCAATTTTCTTTATGTCATCATATCTCATCTCCCTCTTCTTTGCAGCCTCATGAAGAGCAGCCCTTACTAATCTCTTTGCAATACCCTGCAAATATTAAACCAACGAATGGAATTCTGTCACAGAGATGTCCAGAACACACTCAAATACAAATTTGAATAATTTAATCCTACTGCTATATATTTTTTGGACGAAATCCTACTGCTATTATTACTTCAAAACATTTGAATCTATTAGAAGGGGAAAGAATAAAGAGTGAATAAATGGAAGGGAAACAAGCATATGCTCAAGTACCGAAAAAATTGACGAAGATAATGACAATAACAAGGTGAGAACCTAAGGTCCTCTTGGTATATTACTGTAAAAAATAGGTGAGGGATGGGAACTTACAGCTCTAGGGTTTTTGAAAACAATTTCTACTGCTGCTTCATCACTCAACTGTTCCCAGAGGCCATCTGATGCAAATATCAAAAATGAATCCTGTGGCTTAAGGTTCCTAGTAATGATTGACGGCTCTGCTGTCATCACTGGCCGCTTCATAGGAACGGGATTCAGAAATTGCTGGTATATTGGGTCTCTGTTGAACTCAGGCTTCTTTAGATAAACATCCCCAATAGATCTTGACACCTGAAAAAAAAAACCCTTTTAGACCACATACTCCATTACATATAATTCATCTAATACTATCTCTAGAGGTACAAACAGCAAAACTGAGACACTTAACTGCAACACTTTACACTTGAAATATGAAACCAAATATTCACATGCTCAACAAAGTTGCATGGAGATAAATAAAAAATAAGTGAATGATAGTTACATAAGCTTCATTCCTATGTTTCTGGGGGTCTCGTGTACATCTCATGCATGGAAAACAAACACTTCTAACTAACCTGCATGAGATGCTGGATCAGGAGGCGGGGCATAAGAGTCCTGGAACATACAACTCTCTTTAGACAACTAAGAATACAATTACCAAGTTCAATAAGTTTTTCTGAATAAAGACATGGGAAACAGATAATGCCTCGAATTCATATATCTTGCACAAAAATGTTGATCAATGAAACAACCAATTACTTAAAACAACAGTTTTGATTCTAAGCCTGACAAAATTATACAGCACATACATAAAAAACGGATAATCTAAAACCATAATGCTTACTCCTAGGGTTGCCAACATGCAAGTCACCTCATAAGAACTCATACTTTAGGCAGCAACAAACAACGAACGAATTGTTTCATGAAAAGAATCCGGATGTACCTGAATTATGCCCTTTATTCTCCAAACCCCACGAGTATACACCACCACATGCGCATCATCTGGATGGAGTGCTTCGACCTCCTTCCTGACCTGCTCATCTCCTACATTGTGGTCAGTGGACAAGCGTTCTGCCACCACCGCACTCCTCTTACTCTCCGAAACTCTCCGGCCAAGGACTGCTCTGGAGTCCCCGAGATTGGCCACATACAAAACATCATCCGATATCGCACCCACAAGGCAACACGACCCTACCGAAGCAATTTGCGGCATCACCGGCAAAGATCGCTTCACCAGACGCAAAAACTCATCCTCAGTGGCGCTGAACGCCTTCTTAATCACATCCGGCGATAACCCACCTTGCTCCGTGGCAAATTCTACAAAACCCACATAAAATCTCAGAATCTTTAACCACAAAAGCAATCAAATTCAAGTCCTTTCACTACTCCTAAACCCAATTTTCTTATATGCCCTTAAACCCAATTCAAAATATTCAAATTCAAGTATTTTTGCTTAAACCCCAATACAAAATTAAATCGAATAAGAAAGAAGAGTGAGACATACTGTGTAAATAAGGAAAGAGGTGGTTGTTGACGAATCTAGAAGCTTCAGGGCCGCCATGGCCGTCATAAATACCAACATAGGTCGCAGAGGGAGAGGTGAAGACCTGACCCTGATCTTCCAAATTCGAATTGGCCTGAACCACAGCGATCGAGTAGTCACCGGAGGCGTGGGGCTTCAAGTCCATATGCCAAAGCCCATCGCCACCTCCTCCAGCACCACATCGCAATCCGAAGCAGCGCTCAAGCGGCCTGCAGCACGAGCGCAGCATTGTGTTTCACTCCCGTTTCCGATTGTGGGTTCTGCGTTTTGGGTTTTGTCTGTGGTCGTTTTTTCGTGTAGAATTTGGTGGTTCGGCGACAGAAAATACAGAGAGAGAGAGATTGAGATTGAGAGAGAAAGATGATCGCATAGGCAGAGGCAAAGTCGTGGCGAAGACGCGTGAAGAGGGAAAGCAGAGACTAGTGAATATGAAACAGCGCATGCTTCAACGAATCCTTCCTTTTATACACTCCACTCTACCGCGTCAAAAAAATGAAAGTGCTTTTTCTTTTTCCTTATTTTTCGGTCAAAATAAAATCTCATATTTTACTCTGTCATTTACTACCCATTGCGTGGTAAAAAACTAACATTTACAATTACACGCGAGTCACACGTATTAGTTAAATTCAAATATTTTTATACTGTACAATAACAAATTAACACGTTTTGACTTTACAGCTCGCTTCATACTCGTTCTTTTCCTAGTGAATGAATCTCGCGATTACTCGCGTATGTTCTTTAATTTTTTTTTTTGGTATTTGATTTTGTTTCTTTTGCACAGATTTTTTGGGATTCATTTACAGTGATGAGTAGAAAATTAGGATTGTGACATTTTAAGTCACTTAAATAAAAAGGGCAACTTTTTGACCAAAAAAAAATAAAAAGGGTAACTTTTTGGGGCCACTTACCTTTATTCCCTAACTTTTTACCTTTAACAATTTATTTTTACCTCAATCAGAATATATAATTAAGAAGGAGGTAAATTACGATTACCGCCTCAATATAATTTATTTAAAAAATACTTTTTTGTGTGTTAGATTCCTTGTTCTTGAGGCTGCTTATTATAATTTTAATGAACTTAAAGTATATCAACCTACACGTTGAAGCAACTCAATATGCTTTAAAATGGAGAAGAATGGAATTGACTTAAATTTTTTTGGACAAATGATAGAATATTTTTTCCAACACACGTCTACAATTAAAGTTACGTAATAATATATTAAACTCATCACAAATATATATATATATCGACATCGTATCTATTTGAGTCGAACTACGACTTATTTCGATTAAATAGATGCGACTAAGTTAGTTTTTAAAATAAAAATAAAAATTTAGATTCTGTTAAATAATTTGAGAGCTCAACACAAAAGTAATTTTTCTGGTAATATTATATTCAGATAAAATATAAAATTCTTTTTAACTGCAAACAGATAAACATAAATCCTTGAATTGAAACCAAACGTCCAGTTGTAATTAATTTGAAAACAAAATTCAGGTGAAGCGTCCAGCTGTAACTTTTACTAAATCTTTATTATCTTTTAACTGGCATATATATCTTTCTTCTAACAATAATCTTATTGTTTTGGTACCAAACTTTTGAGATTGTTACTAGAAAAAAAAAAAAAAAAAGGTGAATTAGACCAGACTTAACATTCAAATGGTAAGCTAACCACAATCAGTGGCACCTTGTACTATAGCATGCACAACAGTCACTTGGCCCTCAACTTTTGTAAAAGCCAAACTTGTTGGAAAAAAAAGGTTTAGATGCACAAGAAATATAAGAAGAAGAAAAAAATTTCTTGGGTGCGATGTGAAGTGTGACGGTGACGCTTGTTCACATTATCTCACATGGTGTTGATATTTCGTCATCTAAGTATAATGAGTAGATAACACGACGCGTTAGTGTGACAGTGACAGTGTAAATATCAGTGGGATTTGTTCTATAGGCACAATCACTTGCCAAATCTTGGAAAAAGAAAATGGCAGTGGATTTGTACCTCTCAAGATTAATTCTCAATGGTGAAATTAATTAACAAGGTTGCTTGGAAAATTAACTAAGAGAAGAAGCTTTGTCCAAAATTGTAATCAAGTTGAATCGAATTCCTTGACTAAGTCTGATGAATGTGCGTGTTGGGCTGAACTAAATTGAGAGCTAATTAAGCTCCTTAACTGTAGGGTGATGAGTTGTATGCACAGAGTCGTCTATGCTGGAATATATGAAGTCTTTATTCATGGGATTAGTAGAATCAATAACCTTCTTGCTGTAAAATTTGAGGTCGAAATTTGATGAACTTGATGATCAGCGAGTTCCAAATGCTTAAAGAGATACGATGGAGATTGAGTTGAGACGAAACTTAAGATAATAGTAGTTAATCGCATACTAACTATGTCAAGTAAGTACCGAGTCAGACCCGAAAACTTAAGGTCATCTTCAACAGTAGACTAAATCCTCAAATTTAACCATTTCACATCCAAAACCCGTCTCTAGCAAGTAGACTAAATGTGACATGTCTCTGTGCCAAACCCAATCGGCGGGCCAAAAGGGCCAAATGTGGTCTACTTCTTGAGTGGGTTATATCTTATTTTATTATTACTTGAGTGGGCAAGTTGTTGTTTTTAAATTATTGTTGTTGTTTTTAAATTAATGTTTTAGGTTCTTGGATATGACCTAAGAGCTAAAATAATAAAAATAATGAAATACTAATTATTTATTAAATAATTACTTTAATTAAGGATAATATATTAATTAATTACAAATATTAAACTAAACAGAAAAAGGACTCGCCCAAACGGCGGATTTTTTTCTTCTTTGTTTGTTGGAGCAAATGACACACAGGTATACCCGCTTCTGTTAAAGATTTGTTCTAATTAACACAGAACGAATGGAATCAAGCATTGCACTTCTGTTTTCAGGCTATTGTTCAAACAGAAACTGAACGGCAAATTGATAACATTATGTTGATCATATTTAAATCAATCCAGTACACACAGGCTGGTCAACTCTACAGTTGAAACTGTCCATTTCAACACATCCTCAGCCTTTGGAGTAAAACCTCAGCTCCGACTGCAGATCAATCCCAAAAACAGCACGAACCCGAGCTCTCCGAGTTGCATATGTTCTCGAATCTGTCTCACCTTTGAAGAAAAGACTGATCAGATTGTTCGAAAACCCAGTGATAATTATCCCTGCATTGTGATTCTTCACAGGGCTGCCAATGACCTCAGGCTCAGCAATTGGGTTCTTAAGATTCCAAAACACCAACGGTGGCACAGTTGCATAACCTCTCTTTCTGTAATTCTTCCAAGCCTCCTTATAATCCAGCACCCAATTGTTCTTAAAGGCCTTCTTAAAATCCCTGTATGTGAATGAACACATAAATACTCTTAGGCATATTGGCATTGCTCAGCTTCTCCGAGATGGCAATCTGCAGAACTCGATTGTAAATCTTTGAAAAATACACCTGCTCAGCACACTCTATCTTCCTCATGAACTCACATTTGGACTTAAGTTGACAATCACCCCAAATCAATAGTTGACAATCATCCACAAGTTGTTGCACACTAAATACAACTATTGATCTTCGACCAAACCAAAAAAATACAACCATTAATCCAATGCAACACTCACAGCGAGTCTTATAGTAATAATAAATAAACCAAAACTTACAGCAATGGAATTGAATGCAAATGTACAGAAAATCAACCAAATGCAGGAGACGCTAAAGCATTTTTAGAGAAAATTGAAATTCCATACATAAATGAAAAAAGAAAAACTTCAAGGCATATATCATATTATATATATGTATATATTCTGCAGGTTCCCAGATTAAAACCCATATGAATCCCGCAACTAATTTCTTCTTGGTGTTTGAATATTTTCTGTGATATTTCTCGTGGGACTAATGGCAAACCATATACAGAAAATTAACTGAAGTCTATATCTGTACATGTCATGCTTGGTTAGAATTGAAAACGAAATCTCAGAAGAACAGATTCATACTATGATTGAACAAAACTTATTATGTGGATCATATTTACATCAATCGAATACAAAGAGGCTCGTCAACTCTTCAGTTGAAACTGCCCATTTCATCACATCCTCACCCTTTGGAACAAGCCTCAGCCCTGACAGTACATCAATCCCACCAGAAGCACCATGTACCTGACCTGCATATGTTCTCGAATCAATCTCGCCTTCGAAGAAAAGACTGAGCAGATTGTTGAAAAACCCAGTGAGTTTAGTCCCTACATTGTGATTCTTCACAGGCCTACCAATCTCCTCAGGCTTAGCAATTGGGTTATTAAGATTCCAGAACATCAAATGTGGCACATTAAAATACCCTCTCTTTCTGTAATTATCCAAGGCCTCCTTAAAATCCCGCACCCAATTGTTCCTAGAGGCCTTCTCAAAATCCCTGTATGTGAACACAAAAATCCTTTTAGGAACCTTGGCATTACCCTCAGCGATGGCAATCTGCAGAAATTGAATGTAAATATTTGAAAAATCCACCATCTCAGCACACTCTATCTGTCTCATGAACTCACATTTGGACTTAAGATTGTCTCCTTCAATTTTGTGCAGCCTTGGGAAATCGCTGAACGAGAAAACAGAACCTTGCCATGGTTTTTCGCTGAGCTCCGAAACCAACAACCCCATTGAAATGCAAACCATCTCCTTCAATGTCCCTCTCTTGCTCTCCGGGAGATCACACACTGCAATACAATTCCTGAGCTTCCCTGTGTTCTGCAACTCGTGGACTAATCTCTGCCATTGAAGTCTGCAATCTCATCATCACAGCCGCCATGTTCCTTCTCCAATGAGGCCACCACCTGGTGAGGAAGATTTAGCTGGTCACCAAAGCACATGTTGAAAATAGTTTTCTTTCGTAAAAGCATGTCCACAAGCTTCATGCAAATGTTGAATGACAATTTGCTTTCATCATAGCCTCCACCAACACCACAACCAATGATCTTCCTGTAGATTTCCAAAGCAATCAGCGCCTTGCGGTTCTTGAATGATGATGATGACTTCTTGTTCTGTTTTGCAGCCGTTGAGCACTCCAATGCCTTGCGCAGGGGGCTAAGTACTTGTTTCCTCAATCGATCACGAACCCTATAAGAATAATGAGCTTCTTCAACATCTTTGTACTCTTCAAAATTATGGCGTGGAAACATTTTCTTTGCTATGTTTTCGCATATCAAAGTTTCTCTGTCGTAAGACGAATCAATCGAAGGACATAATTTGGAAACAGAGCTGATTTTTTCAATCTCACCCGACTCCAAAGACAATAAATCTGATGTCAGTATTTCCACAAACACCTCGGATACAATATCGTGCAACAACCGATATTCTGGGTCGTTTTGGTACCTATCAACGGCGCTCTTCGCTCTTGCAATGCGAACTTCTCTGACATCTGTGACTGGTGTGATCTCTTCCTTCTCTTTCTCCTCCTTTTCCTTTGCTTCATCTATGCACCAATCGCAGGACCAATAGCGGGGCCAATAGCAATAGCTCTTCCTAAGTTTTTGTCTCTCTTCCTCCTCCTTTTTCTTTGCTTCATCTATGGGTATCTGCAAAACCCTATAAAGAATCTCCAATAGATCTTTTAACCAAACCAATTCCACAAAAACCTTGAGATTCAAGGCCAAGGTTAGAGGGTGGTTTTTGTGGAGCCACACGAGGGATTTGTAAAAGGCTTCTTTGTTGGGCCTCCCCGCCATTCTCAGGCAAAATATGAGCTTGAGAGTTGTGAGAGGATCATGGTCCCATGCCATTGCTTCATCAGGGTTTTCTCGGGATTTATCAGAGTATATAGTGGCCTGGAAGAAGAATTCAAGGCAGGGGTTTAAGGGTGCGTTTGAAGAAAAAGACCGGCCTTTAACCAGTGGGGGGTTTTCTTCATGGGGTTTGATGATGGTGGAAATGGGGTGGTCAAGGTGGAGCTCCGGTGGGCCCAGAAGACAAGCTGGAGGAACCATGATTAGGGTCTAGGGTGGGTAGAACGACTACACAGTCGGATCGGATCGATGGGTTCTGGTTTTAGAAAGATTTGTGGCTTATTTATTGGATGAAATTACTTGGTCATCAAGTATACTGTATGTTATGATAACATAACCAAGCTTGGCCATCATCATCTGTTGTTTTTTTCAATTTATCCAAGCTAATTTGTAATTTATTTTACTGAAATTAATTTGTTAACTTTTTTATTGCAATTAATACGCTAAAATTGTTGCAAGTCAAAGATTTCTTTCTTATTTTTTTTTTTTGTTTTCCATTCTAGTGCCCATTTTGAAACAATAAAGCCATTTAAATAACATAAGCAATTAAATAATTTCTAATTCAGCCATTTAATGATAATCATAACATTGGACATGACAGGTCATGAGTATATATATGTTAATTAAATTCCAACTAAGAGCGTCTCTAATAGTAGTAGCAAATTAAAGTTTGTTGATCTATGTGGCAATTTGAAAAGGTTTATTTGCTACTTGAATAAGTTTTGCTCCAACTGACTTTTCAATTCAATTAATGCAATATCATGAAAAATATGAAAATATGTGAAAATTGTCTATGTATTTATTATATGGAAAGGAAAAATGCATTTTTTCAACATTTTCAAAGTGAGTTTTGTTTTTCCAAAGTAAAATTAAATGTTTTGAAGAGCCAAATTCAACTTATCAGTCATGAAGAGAGAGATACATACTAAATCGAACCCGAAACTTAAGGGCCCGTTTGATAACTATTTTATTTTTAGTTTTTAGTTTTTATTTTTTGTGCTAGAGTATAAAGGAAAATGAGAGTGAGAACGAGCGATAGTTGATATAATGAAAAATAAAAACTAAAATTGAAATGGTTATCAAACAGAACCTAAGTAATTAGATTTAGATGAAAAGTTGATATAATTGTGAAATTTGTTTTCCATTAACAATTATATGCCTGATATAAATCCACATTTCAGAATATAATGACCATTAAAATGTATTGAAAGATGTTAGCTAGCTAATGGTACAGAAAATCAACCAAGTCTCTATCTGTACATGTCATCCTTGGTAAAAATTGAAAACAAAACCCAAAGAAAAGATTCATATTATTATTGAACAAAACTTATTACAATATGTTGATCATATTTACATCAGTCGAATATAAAGAGGCTCGTCAACTCTTCATTTGAAAGTGCCCATTCCATTACATCTTCAACCTTTGGAGCAAACCTCTGGAGTGACACAAGATCAATCCCATAAACAGCATGTCCTTGAGCAACCCGAGCTGCATGTGTTCCTGGATTCGATTCTCCGTTGCAGAAAAGACTGAGCAGAGTGTTGGAAAACCCAGTGATGATCATCCCTGCATTGTGATTCTTTACAACATGGCTACCAATGACCTCAGGCTCAGCAATTGAGCCCCTCAAATTCCAAAACACCAACTGTGGCACATATGCATACCCTCTCTTACTGTAATTCTTCACAGCCTCCCTATAATCCAGGACCCAATCATTCTTAGAGGCCTTGTCAAATTCCCTGTATGTGAACACAAAAATGCTTTTAGGCATCTTGGCATTGCTCAGCTTCTCCGTTGTGGCGATATGCAGAACTCCATTGTAAATCTTTGAAAAATCCACCTTCTCCGCACACACTATGTTCCTCATGAACTCACATCTGGACTTGAGATTGTCTCCTTTGATTTTGTGCAGCCTTGGGAAATCGCTGAATGGGAAAACGGAACCTTGCCATGGTTTTTCACTGAGGTCCGAAGCCAACAACCCCATTGAAATGCAAACCATCTCCTTCAATGACCCTCTCCTGCTCTCCGGGACATCACACACTGCAATACAATTCCTGAGCTTCCCTTTGTTCCACAACTGTTGCACTAGTCTCCGCCATTGAACCACGGCAATCTCATTAGCACCGTACTGATCCTTCTCCAATGAGGCCACCACATGGTGAGGAAGCTTTAGTCCATCACCAAAGCACATGTTGAAAATATATTTCTTTGGTAATAGCATGTTCACGAGCTTCATGTAACACTTGAATTTCAATTTGCTTTCATCGCGGCCTCCACCATCACCACAACCAATGATCTTGCTGTAGATTTCCAAAGCAATCAGCGCCTTGCATTTCGTGGACAATGATGATGACTGGTTGTTCTGTTTCACAGCCGGTAAGCACTCCAATGCCTTGCGCAGGGGGCTAAGTACTTGTTTCCTCAATCGATCACGAACCCTATAAGCATAATGAGCTTCTTCAACATCTTTGTACTCTCCAAAATTATGGCGTGGAAACATTCTCCTTGCTATGTTTTCACATATCAAAGTTTTTCTGTCGTAAGACGAATCAATAGAAGGACAGAATCTGGAAATAGAGCTGATCTTTTCAATCTCACAGCACTTCAAAGACAATAAATCCGATGTCAGCATTTCCACAAACACCTCGGATACACGATCATGCAAGTATCGATATTCTAAATCGTTTTGATACCTATCAACCGCACTTTTAGCCCTGGCAATGTGAACATCTGTGACATCTGTAACTGTTTTGCTCTCTTCCTTCTCTCCTTCCTCTTCCTCCTCATCGCTGTCCTCCTCCTCATTGCTTTCGTCGTCTTCCTCCTCATCGCTTTCGCCTTCCTCGGAGTCAGACCAATAATTCCTTTTACTAGGTTTCTGACAATAATTCGTACGTTTCTTCCAATACTCTTTCTGGCTCTCTTCCTCTTCCTTTTCCTTGGCTTCATCTATGGATTTCTGCAAAACCCTATAGAGAATTTCCAATACATCTTTGAACCAACCCAATTGCGCAAAAACCTTGAGATTCAAAGCCAAGGTTAGAGGGTGGTTTTTGTGGATCCACAAGAGGGATTTGTAAAAGGCTTCTTTGTTGGGCCTCCCCACCATTCTCAGGCAAAATATGAGCTTGAGAGTTGTGAGAGGGTCATGCTTCCATGCCTCTGCTTCATATTCTGTCAGATCCTTCTGCTGTTGATACACGGGCGGGTTTTGTTGGGGTTTATCAGAGTATGTGGTGGCCTTGAAGAATTCAAGGCAGGGGTTTGAAGAAGAAGACTGGCCTTGACAGATTTGGATGGTGGTCGTGGGGTGGTAAAGTTGGAGCTCCGGTGGGCCACGAAGACATACTGAAGGAGCCATGATTAGGGTTTAGGGTGGTATAGCGAGTACTGTTGGATTGGATCGATTGGATGACTTATGTCGGCTGGCTTATTTATAGGATCATTGCTTGGTTATCAAGTATTGTTGTAGATTATGATAACATAACCCAGCTTGGCCATCACGACATGTTATTATTTTCAATTTATCTTAATTTGTTACTCAAGTCACTTCAAAGCCATTACGTTCTGTGGTGAAACAAGGGTTTGTTATATTATTAATAAAATCGACAGTCTAAATTGCTTATTAAGGCTTCATTTGGATGGTTTAAACAAACAATTTAAATTTTTTATTCAAAAAACCATATAAATTTAGATCCCTTTATATAAACAGAATTAAACGAATCTATATAGAAGGAGATTCAAATTATTTAAGTGGGAGAAGTAGGGCTCACTACCTTGACCAACTGTCTGCAATTATTTAGGTGCAAGGAGATTCAAATTAATCAAATCTATATTGAAGGAGATTCAAATTATTTAAGTGCCAGAAGTAGGGTGTAACACCCCGACCCCAAATTTCCCCAAATTTAACCATTATTTAATTATTTAATTATTTAAGGGTATTTTAGTCATATTTTTAACCGGAGAGAGTTTGGGGCCGTGACTTGTATTTTTGGATAGGTCGTACTGAAACAAGTTCATAGACACGTAGTGGGCTCGAATCGGAGTTGTAACGAGAGAGATATAGTCAAAAGAAGCCCAGTGGCACAATCGTAAATATTTCGAAATGAGATTTTTTTTATAAAAATCTGGTTTCTCTCTCTCTCTCTCTCTCTCTCTCCCGCGATCTCTCTCTCTCTCCCGTCGGCCTCTCCTCTCTCTCTCCTCGTAAATCCGGCCACCGGCCGCGGCTGCAGACGGGGCCGGTGCCAAAAGAACCGGCTCGACCTCGGCGTCACGACCCAGCCCATCCCCGACATCGGCCGCCGCTCCAGCCGCCGGAAAATGGCGATTTTCGCCCGGATATCGCCGGATCTTCACGGCCGCCGATCTCCCTCCTCCGGCCGCCATTTCTGGCGATCAAGGTATGAAAATTCATCCCTTCTGCATGCTCTAGCTGATGGATGGGTAGGATTAGATCGATTCTTAGCGTAGACAACTCGATTTTCAAATTGAAAATTGGCCGAACTTCGGCCGCCGTGATCGGTCATTTTCGGCCACTTTTTGGGGTAGGTCCAGAACAAAAGTGGCTCCAAATAGGGTGTTATACCTAGGGTAGGAGTTTGGAGCCGTGGTTTTGAGATTTTCCGGCGAAGCATTATCGCTTTGGGCACCCATGCGCTGCCGGCGCGTGGGCACTGTAGAAAAGTAGCACTGTGTTCCGATGAGATCCTTAGGTTGTCATGAGTGCGTAGGATTTCACGGATCTCAATTCGGACGTCGTTTGACTATCGAACGGATATTCGCATATTGCGCGTTATCCGGGTTCGATAGGTTGGGACCGTTGGATGGTCCCAAATTTAATATATGTTGATCTAGGTATTTTTAGGATCGTGTAGGATTTCACGGATTGTGAATCGGAGCCCCGGACGTTCTGAATAAATAATTTAAAGTTTATAAATTATATTAACCGTCAGATCGTGCGATCGTGAGCGACCCGACCGTCCGATCTGAACCAAACTTGCAGGACAAGTGTCCTATACCTGGTAGAACCCATAGGGACTTTCGGATCGGAAATTGGAGGTCGTGGGTTCCGCAGGTCCGGTTGACCAGGGTTAGAATAGTTTGACCCTTGGTTGACCGTGAGTTTCCCGGAGTAATCTCACCTTTCTAGGGGGATTATCGGGTGCTAGATGATTGGGGAGGGTTACACAATATTAGAA